>NC_134878.1:52976839-52998578 GCF_041734735.1 Babylonia areolata | reverse complement strand
ATGAACTTTGGCCATGGACCACAATTCAAAACCAGGGGACTGGGGGTGGGCATGGGAAGGGGTATTATAACACTTGAATAGATGACACTATATCATAATATTCATGGACTTGACATTAATTCTACTTAATTAGGTCTGAGTATATGATTTCTCCTTTTGATCGCATGGAAAATAAATTTTGATACATGGGAATTTTTCTGCTTGTTGTTTGATCGGAGAAGTGAACTAAGAGACATGTTTAAACAGTCTTTAAGAAATGTTGTCCGTAAATCATTATATACAGAACAAACAAACAACAAATGGTATTCATCTTCTAGTTCACCTTGGCAAAAAGGACAATGCTTTAAAACATCATTTTCAGTGTACCTATTAACATTGTTATTTAAAGGAAGCACAGAGATAGATAGAGAGAGAGACAGCGACAGACAGACAGAGACAGACAGACCGACAGAGATATGTCATTACGGATTCCACCTTTTAGCGCCCCATAACGTGAACGATATGATGCATTAATGCCAGTGCCATCTGCATACTGAAGCTTTCCCCACAGGTAGCAACCCCCCCTCATCCCCTCCCCTAGAGCACCCCCCCCCACCCCCGGCCCCCATCCCTCCACCCAGCTTCTCCCGGCACCCCCTCCTCCTTTACCTGGTTGTGTATGGATTCTTACTGGCTTCCCGGTTCGTCGTTCATTGTGCAATGCATCACCTGCCTGACAGACATGGCCTTCATGGCTGTTCAATACACAGCACTTGACCTGATTTGACGGCATCGATAGCAATATGATCTGGTTATCCAGAGTGGTGTCAGTATATAGTTTCAGAAATATATACAGAGTTCAGAAAATGTTAAGGAACACCATCTTAATAAAATATTAAAATTCGTGTAATGGATTTAACTATAAAGGCTGCTTATGGTTTGCCACTAGTCCTCTCGTTGAATACATCAGCAGCTAGCTGTTTCAATCACACATGGACCATGAACATTTTGAAAAAAAAAAGAGTTTGAAAAAAATCGATGTTTCAGCCAAAAATGTGCAGTCGTTTACTCGCTTTTATTAAGATCGATGTGGTTTTTATTATTGACTCACTTGTGTAAACAAAGTGAGTCTATATTTTAACCCGGTGTTCGGTTGTCCGTGTGTGTGTGTGTGTGTGTGTGTGTGTGTCCGTGGTAAACTTTAACATTGACATTTTCTCTGCAAATACTTTGTCAGTTGACACCAAATTTGGCATAAAAATAGGAAAAATTCAGTTCTTTTTCGTCAACTTGTTTAAAACAATATTGCACCTCTGGGATGGACACAAAAAAAATAAAGAATGAAGCCTAATTATATGCAAACTGCATTTACTGTTATATTTATATTGTTTGTATTCTCTAAACTTGGCACTTTGATCTGATATTCTGACCCAACAGCTAGAGCAGTCATTACTATCATTTTTTGTTCAAACAGGAACTTCTTTTGCTAAGCATGGACGTTTTATTTATTTTGCAAACGTTTTGGTGCAGATAGTGAAAAAGGGAAATTACTCTGTAATGCTAGGGGAGAACCGTACCGTCTCTAGCCTCCTTCTGACTTTTCTCTTCCCGCAGCGCTATCGTGGAACCCGCCGCGTGACGCAGTGTCTCATGGGATGCGTCCCTTCCTGAAGCTTTCGCCACAGAGAGAGGGAGGGAGAGAGAGAGACAGAGAGGGAGAGAGAGAGAGAGAAAGTTGTGCGGGTGGAGGATGTTCTGTTTGCCGAAGAGTACGGGGGGTTATGGTGGCCATTAGTCGTGTTAGCGTGAGCAGTTTGCTTGGTTTGCACAAGTTACCGTGTTTGTTTGCCGGGATTTGTCCTTGTCGTCCAGTGTGTGCGCACTTAATTACACACACAATGCGCGCGCACACACACACACACACACACACACGCGCGCGCGCGTGCGCGCCATATATATATATATATATATATTTTACGTGTGTGTATGTATATATCCGTTAAAAATATATATATATCCTCACGCGCGAGTAAGCCTGCTTTTTTCTCTTTTTAACACACACTGACACACACACACGCGCGCGAGCACACACACACACACACTTGTTTTGTAAAAAATCACATGATGTGGATGGACATTAAACTGAAGAACACACACACACACACACACACACAAAGGCGCGCGCGCGCGAAGAGAGAGAGAGAGAGAGAGAGAGAGAGAGCGCTTCAACTCAGCCAAACGAGGTAATGTGAACCAGGAGATTCGTGTGTTTCACGTGCTCCACGCGATAATGCTCGCGTGCCTATGGTAGGGCAGCAACACACATGTATCAAGCTGGTGGACAGACGGGCGGAAATCACAGACCAAACCGTTTGAGTGAGTCGGACACACACGGCCGACGGTGAAGTCTTTAAAAAATACTGCAACGATCCCCTACTGTGTCTGTGTCAACACGATTTTCGTTGTTTTTTTTTTTCTGTCTGATTTGGATTTTTTAAATTTTGGGTTTGGGTGCTGTTACCATCCGCTGTGGTTTCCTCCTGTAGTTGCATTCCTTCTCACCCTGTTCTCATCAGTTCTCATTCCTTACCATGCACTGTTATGACTCAGCTTTTGTTCCTGCCCTTGTTTCCATCATTCAGCGTCAGTGTCTTCAACAGGGAACTGTCAGTGGAAAATCAGTATGTATATATTATATCCTCTGTTATTAAAAAAAAATAACAAGATGATATTTGTAAACTAAAGTCTTTATGAGGATAACTTCTATTTTGTCGTAAAATTCCTCCTACGCCTTTGTCCTTACACTGATATCAACATTTTTTAAACGGAAAGTTACGACATTGATGACAGGATTCTGCGGAATAGTATGTTGTTTTTTGGGGGGTTTTTTGTGTGTGTGTTTCCAGTGGGACTTTGTGTCCATCCATGTTCTTCCACCCACAATCCATAGTCTCTTCTCCATGCCCCGCTCTTCTCACCAGAATGTGAACAACCAGGAAGAAAACCAAAATGGTGTTTGAGCAGCAACTTGATCACCAGATTCCCCAAACATGTCACTCGTGTGTGTGTGTGTGTGTGTGAGTGTGTGTGCGCGCGTGCGTGACTGAAACCTGACTGAATGACACAGGAAACGAATGATGAGTGCCCAAATGCAGCTGTCAGTCGGATCTACCCAGGTAGGCAACCATTTTATGCAAATGACTCCGTGTTTGGAAAGCGCTTAGAGCTTGTTCTCTGACCGAGGATAGGCGCTATGTAGGAATCCATATCATCATCATCATCATCAAACATGACTGCTCCCAAGAATTAAACGCTCGTTCCATGAGGGGTGTGGAGAACGACAGCAGCTGATCTGTTCATCTAATCTGTCCAATCACAGGCGTCCTTCCGCTGTGACGTCATTAGCTAACCCGTTCACCTAATCTGTCCAATCACAGGCGTCCTCCCGCTGTGACGTCAGCTGACCTGTCCACCTAATCTGCCCTATCAGAGGTGGTGACCGGCTCGTATAGCGCGCGGGAAAGTTGGCCCCACGTGCCCACCGAGTCAGATGGAGAAGGAAACTGGAGTGCTGAAGAAAGTGTTCATTTCAGAGGCTGACAACCAACCACTGGCTGTTTCTCTGGCGGCATTGGCCAGCAACGTGCTACTTCATTGGTTGTCACATTATCTAACAAATGTTTTACTTCTGTGAGCCAAACCATTTCAGTACTCGACTTCGTTCGTTGTGTGGCAACAGACAAACACACACACACACAGCGCAGCTCAGCTGCTGGGAAAGCTTGTAACCAGGTGAGCTGGCCCGAATTCTCTTTGAATACCATTGAGAAGCGCTTCTTTTCCTTTTTTTTTCCCCAAAGAATGACAGCACTTGAAAAAAATAACGTAAATATTCTGGCTGTATGTCTGCTCCTCCCCCCTACCACTCCCCTCCCCCTTCCCACCACCTGCTTATTCGTTCCTTTTCCTTCCCCCCCCCCCCCCCCCATTTTTTTTTTTAAACGATGCGCGCATGGACCTGGTCGTTTTTCTACTAGTAAGGCTTATATACTGGATGTGAACGGACCCATTTCAGTCCTGTCCGCCCGTCTGTCTCCTTGCCTGTATGTTTGTCTCCAGTGCAGGAAAGTTTGTGTGTGTGTGTGTGTGTGTGTGTGTGTGTGTGTGTGTGTGTGTGTGTGTGTTACAAGTCCCATCTGTCTTCAAAGCGGGGAAATATGATTCACATTGATCGATGTCTCTTCTACAGGTGTGCTGTGTGTGTGTGTGTGTGTGTGTGTGTGTGTGTGTGTGTGTGTGTGTGTGTGTGTGTGTGTGTGCTCGTCCGTTCTCTCTACTGGGGGATCCAGTTCAGTGATAAACGAGCCCCTCCTCCGCTCCCCCCATTCCTCCCTCTCTCCAGGAAATGAGAAGACACGTAGTTCTTAAGTTCAAGTATTTATTGCACAAGCTGGGCTTTTTTTTTTTTAAGTTCGTCTTTCGTCTTCTCCTCCATTCTTCTAATGATGATGATGATGATAATAACAATGATAATAATTATTATTATTATCACTCTGATCAGTTCCAAAAAAGGAGTATGAGCATATAGTGTATGTCGGATTGAACAAAGGTATCGAGAAGAAAGCAACAGCAACACACACACACACACACACACACACTCTCTCTCTCTCTCTCTTTCTCTCTCTCACACACAAGACAGACACAGATTGACAGACAGACAGACAGACCGACGGAGGGAGAGACAGGGTTTTTCCTGTTCTTTTTTATTTATTTTAATTTCATTTTAATTTTGTCACTCCCATTTCCCACTAGACCTTCAGAGATGGTGGGAGTAGCTCGTCGTCCGTCTTCTGGTGAAGCATTCAAACCTCTGTCTGTCCTGAATGCGCCGCTGCCACTTACCGTACTGCAACACTTCGTCATAGAACAGATGTTGGAGAGACGGCTGCCCCTGTCAAAACACTTTGTAAAAAAAAAAAGAGAGAAAATTAAAAAAGGCACTTTGATGTCTGTAGAAATATGAAGACGCAGAAAAAAAAAATAGTAGTGGTGGTAGTGGTGGTTGGAATAATAGTTGGGGGTGTGGAGGAGGATGTGGGTATATATATATATGATAGTCAGTCGTGTCCGACTATGACCATCAGAACAGCAGAGGAGGCAACTGCTGCTCTGACTATTTGGGCTAGAATTTGATTATAGTGGAGAGTGTCTTGCCCAAGTACATCCCCACTCTCTCGGCCAAGAGGGTTTTAGGACAGTCGGCGTTGGGATGGTTCCCAAAGGCCAACTAGCCCACAAGGCTGCAGCACTAAGAGCCAGTGCAATTTTGCCTCCTAGTTTGAGAGTCATAGTCCTTCACAAAAGACTAAGCTGTAAATGGTTTCCCATTGACTGGAGAAACCATTGATAATACAGCTCTCACTGTGCTGTTGGCCCAAGTGTAAACTAATGTCAATCTGTGATATAAGCCGAGTGTTGTAGGATGTGGTTAGTTTCAAGCTACACGACCAGCTGCTTTCCCTTTCCCTCCCTTCCTCCCTCCCTCCCGGGAGTCTCACCTCTTCCACCCACTCAATCAATCAATCAATCAAATCAATCAAAAACACTTTATTAATCCACATGGAAATTAAGTTGTGCAATCACAGGCTCATTGTAAACACTGGCATAAAATCATGCGCAACATAAGAAGAGATTAAAACTAGTCAAATAAGAATTCCCAATAGCTGACGATATACTAACCTCCCCCCCCCCCCCCCCCCACACACACACACATACTCATGTTAAGACAATAGGGTATTGCACAACAATATTAACAAATGAAAACATCCAACAAAATGTGATGGACTCGGGGTAAGGGTAGGGTTGGAGTAGAGTGGAGATAGGGGTAAGGGTATGGTTGGAGTGGAATGAGGAATTAAGAGTAGTAAAAGATTGCAGGTTCTCGTGCAGGCAGGAGCATATGAAAGCGGACGCCCTTTCAGTTGTTTATTTACTACAGCTATTACATACAGGAAAACAGTGCAGCCATACGTAGCGAGATGCTGTTGTGAGAACGACACTGACCACTACACAGCAAGAGACAAAGGGAGCAGGTGCTGGCCGCGGCTGGCTCGGGTGTGGAAGTGACCACTCATCACCCGCTCGGCCAATTTATACAAATTAGGCGAACTACAAAGACAATCACGTGGGCTGCAAACCAAATCGTCACTAATCTGAAGAAATCTGATGAGAACTGTGCTTGTTACAAGGTGTTCAGTGACAGATTTCTAGATGATTACTGAACCGATTTGCATCGGATAAGTTGCAAAAGAAAGAGCTCAACGCCTACTTTACAATGAGTGTAAAATGAAGTGTTGATTATTTAAGATGAATTTATAATCTTAATTTAAGTCACCTGAACAGGGTCAGTTTTAACGAGCTCGTCGCTGAAAATTACAAACTGCGTTAAATCAGTTTCATGTAGGCAAACATAAATGGAATAGATTTAAAGATGGAGTTAAGACGATTCTGCCAGTATATAATACTAGTAGTTTACTGATCTAACAAAAGAGCTATTAATTAAATACTGTGGAACAGAAACACAAGTTTGCTCTCAGCCAATGACGTACCGGGATGCGACATTGGGCGAGCTGTGAGCAGGTGTCTGGCGAGGAGGACAAAATGATGTAAGCGGAGTGACGTCACACATTCTGTGCGCAGGTTATGAGGGAAAACTGTCGTCTGCTGTGGCTTGTGCATGAATAGTGTTGGAGCAAGCATAGCGCGCTTGGTCACACCTCCCCCCATCTTTTGAAAACCATCGTCCGCGATGGTTAATTTAAAGTAATTCTTGTGAGGAGACTTAGCTGAGCATCAAACAAGAATTATTGGGCAGGTAAGGGAGATAATTTAGCTGATAACTAATAGCTAAGCGAATGTGAAATGACTGCAACATTCTTAGGAACAATACTCTACTTCTATATTCAAAGTGGCTTTAGCCAGGTTAAGTTAAGAGTTTAGTCAAATGCATCCTAACTTAACTTTGAAGAGTTTGATATAGAGAAGGGGTTGGAAAGCATTCAGTTTTGTGCATATCAATCTATTTATCACATGATTGCCCGACTAGTGCTTAGAATTAACAAGCAAGCATTTCAACAACAAATATTTGTCTTTGCAAAGACCACTTAGCAGGATTGGCCTTGGGGAGGCAAGAATAAAAAAAAATAGAAGAAAAAAAGTACACCAAAACCCACAAAATATAAATTCCACCTAAACTGGTTGGAATGAAAACAAAATAAGAAAACATGTACATAAGAGATGAAACAGTTTGCGTTGCACTGGCCACATGGCAGAAAAGGGCATGGGAGAGGCAAGACTAGAAAAAAAATAGAGTGGATGAAATAGTCCTAGTTGCAAGTGAGACTAGAATTTCAACCTCAATTGTCCATTCTGGGGAAGGAAAGGAAAAGAATGTCAATTCTTAATTCTGGCCTTCTCTTTGTGGCGCTGGGACCGTCTTTGCACAGGGGCCGATGCTGCAGGCAGGTCGTTCTGGGCTGTGGCCTGGGGTGCTTCTGACGCAGTGTCGGGTGGAGGAGTTCCACACCTGGGCTGGGGATGGGGTGGTATTATAAACCATACCTCATCATCAGAGTCTGTGTCAGAGTCTTGTGGAGATGGAACTGGAGGTTGCTGTTTGGGCTGGTCTGGCTCCCAGTCTGCGATGGGTTCAGTTGCCGGCAGCAGGTGTTTTCTGTTGATGACCTTCTCGGGGCCACCCGCCAATGGCACCACGGAGTAGACATGTAGGTGTCCATAGGGGCGGTTAGTCACCTGGTGAAGGTTTGGCTGCCAGAAGTCCTGTATCTTGTTGCGGCCCAGGACTCGGTTCCTTACGTAGACGTAGTCCCTAACGTGTAGATCATTGACCATGCTGTGTTGCCTGTTGAACTTGGCACGTTGCAGGGCTGCCTGTTGCAGTTGGTGTAGTGCCCTCTGGTGTGCCACCTGGAGTCGCTGTCGGTGCTGCCTCACCCAGTCCACAGCTCCTGCGGCTGTCGGTTCAGGGCGCCCTAGAAGATCGTCTACCGGGAGCCTGGGTTCCTGTCCAAACAAAAGAAAGTGTGGGGCAAACCCCGTGGAGGCATGAGGCGTGTTGTTGTACGCCTGCACAACCTCCGGCAGATGTATGGGCCAGCGTCTCTTCTGCTCCGGCGGTAGGGTGCGCAGCAGATCATGGAGGGATCGGTTGTACCGCTCACACTGGGCGTTACCCTGGGGATGGTATGGCGTTGTTCTGGTCTTCTTGACGCCATAGATGCGGCACAGCTCCTTGACCAGTTTGGACTCAAAGTCACGGCCTTGGTCGCTGTGGATTCTTTCTGGTACCCCGTAACGCTGGAACCATTCTCGCACCAGGGCCTGGGCAACTGTTGAAGCTTCCTGGTTGCGGGTTGGGATGGCTTCTGTGAACTTGCTGAAGACATCTGTGACAACAAGTATGGATTCCTGGCCGTCACTCGCAGGTTCCAGTCTGGTGAAGTCGATGGCTAGGACTTCTAGTGGGCGGCTGGCCAGTAAAGGGGTAACTGGGGTGTGAATCTTGGAGGGCAGGCGGTTCATGGTGCAGCGCTGACATCTGGTAAGATATGCTTTTGTGTCAGCATACATACCTGGCCAGTAAACACGTGGTCTCAGTAGATCCATGGTCCGCTCGTAACCTTGATGTCCCATGCGGTCGTGTACCATCTCGAGGACATCGGGGCGAAGTGTGCTCGGGAGGACCAGTTGCTTGGAAGCTCCAAGTTTGGGGTCCTTTATCCGCCTGAGCAGGACGCCGTCTTCACAGACCAGTCGGGCATGCTGCTGCAACAGGGTGCGTACCTGACGGTCTTGGCTGGCTTTTGGCTTGGATGGCCAGGCTGTCAGCACGGGTGCAGTGATCACATCTTCCAGCTGGAGCTGTCGGAGTTCGGGTCTGCTGAGTCGTGGCAGCAGAGTCTCCTGAGTTGGGGACGGAGCTGGTGGCACGTCACCATCAGGGGGAATGACAACTGCTGTGCTGATGCTCTGGCAGTTGCAAAGGGCACTTTCTGAAAGTGCAACTTCTGGGGGCATCGGAGTGGATATGGATGGGGGATGGGAAACAAATGGTAATCGGGACAGGGCGTCAGCAGGGTTGGCTCTACCTGGCCGGTACTGTACCTTGAAATTGAACTGGGCTAGCTGGGATGCCCATCTTTGCTCCAAGGCGCCAAGGGCCGCAGTCTGGAAGTGGACCAATGGGTTGTTGTCCGTGAGGACAACAAAGGTGGCACCTATGAGATAGTGCCGGAACTTCTCTGTGATGGCCCACTTCATGGCCAGGAACTCAAGCTTCATGCTGCTGTACGTAGCCTGGTTCTTCTCAGTGGGGCGTAGACGACGGCTGGCATACGCAATGACACGTCGACCCCCATCCTGGTCCTGGGAGAGTATGGCACTCAACCCGTCATGGCTGGCATCAGTTTCCATGATGAAGGGCTTTGTGAAATCTGCATAGCCAAGGACTGGAGCTGTTGTGAGGGCCGTCTTTAGCTGGTCAAACGCCACTTGATGCTTGGGCTGCCATAGTCGGGTGATCAGCAGTTTCTTTCTTCCCTGTTTTGCTGCCTCAGCCACAAGGTCATGGAGAGGACCGGCGGTGTGAGAGAAGCGATGAATGAAACGCCTGTAATAACTGGCGAATCCCAAGAAGCTGCGGAGGTCTTTCAGAGTGGCCGGCTTCGGCCAATTCCTGACAGCGTCGACTTTGCCAGCTTCGCAGCTTACGCCATTTGCAGAGATGGTGTGGCCCAGGTAGGTGACTTCTCGGCGTAAGAACTGGCATTTGTCCAAACGGAGTTTCAAACCAGTCTGTGCAATGCGACCCAGCAGTGCATCCAGATGTTCCAGATGCTCCTCAAATGACTTGGAGTAGACTAAAAGGTCATCCAGGTATACCAGGAGGAACTGGAACAGGTAGTCTGACATTGTTGACTGCATAAGCCGCTGGAATGTCGCTGGAGCAGAAGCCAACCCCATGGGCATTCGAGTATACTCAAAGAGGCCTGTAGGAGTGATGAAGGCGGTCTTGTGCTGGTCGTCTGGGTGCATAGCTATCTGGTGGTAGCCGCTGGCCAAGTCGAGTGTTGAGAAATACTGGGCTCCCACCAAGGCATCAAAGGATTCCTGGATCCGTGGTAGTGGGTATGCGTCGCCTACTGTCTTGGAGTTGAGGCGTCTGTAGTCTACGCACAGGCGAAGACTGCCATCCTTCTTCCGGACCACGACGACTGGGGCTGCGTAGGGGCTGTAGCTCTCTACAATGACATCCTTTGCTAAGAGCCCCTTGATGTGGTCCTGTACTTCCTGGAACTGGTGTGGAGGTATGCGACGATATGGTTGGGCCACTGGTGCAGGGTCTGTCGTTCGGATGCGATGATAGACTGCATCTGTATAACCCAGATCATTCTCACCTGTGGAGAAGCAAGTCGCATGCCTAGACAGCAGTTCCTGGAGTTGTTGTTGCTGAGTAGCGGTGCCATCGAAAGAGGGGAAAGGAGTAGATTGGGGAGGGGGAGGGGTAGGTGGGCAAGCATTGGTTTGGAGGGAGACAACAAGTTCATTGGCATGTGCTGTGACCTGGATGTTGTCTGGGCTCTCAACTGCAACAACAGCATGGAGGGTTGCCACAGGAGTGCGAGCTGGCAGGAACTTGTCTTCCTGTGAAAGGTTGGCCAGACGAACATACCGGGAAGCTTTGTCAGCAGCAATGAGTGTTGGCACCAGGAGAAGCCCTCCTGGGAGTGGTTGGGCCAGTGGAGAAGCAAAGAGGTGGTTAGCAGTTTCATTCCCAGTCACCCGCACTGTCGCCATAGAGTTTGCAGGGATGCAGCATTTCTGATGTGTCCGTGCCATTCCTCTTGTGGAGACGTTGTCAAGATGAATCTCACGGATAGTGGTCTGGAGGTAGGGAGGAAGGCCCTGGGCTTTCGATAGACATGGACCCAGGACATTCATGCCCAGCAGTACAGGCAGGTGCATTTTGCGTTGCTGCATGGCTGGATCTGTGGGCTCCTTGACAACAAGGACTGGAACGTTGGGGCAGTGTTGGTCGAACAGCTGGATGTCGACGACGTAGATGCCGGTGTATGGTACCTCTGTGCCGTTGACAGCCCTGACTGTGATGTGGCAGTCCTGTAGTTTCAAATGACTGAGATGTTTCGCTGCCCATGTCTCAGTCACTGTGGTCACCTCGCTTCCTGTGTCGATCAGTGCAGACACCACTTGGTTGTTGAGAGTGATGTCTGCTGTGGGGCACTGGCCAATCAGCGTGTTCCCGCCCCCCGTTGCCTGCCTACTGATGGCAACGGGGGTTAGAAGTTTCCCTGTCGTTGTCCTGGCTTGCCTCCCCGTTGCTGCATGTACCGCTGCTTGATGCGGCACTGTTGCTCAGTGTGGCTGAAACGACTACACCACAGACAGCGTGGTCGTGATCTCCCTCCATCTCTTGCTTCTTGCTTGAGTGGTTGTCCTTGTCGCAGGGGTTGTTGATCCCAGCGCATGTGCTGAGGTGGCTGTGGCAGTCTTGGTGGGGCCCACGCGACTTCTCTCTGGCCAGCAGGTGCAGGTGTAGGTGCAGGTGCCGGTGCAGGTGTAGGTGCAGGTGCCGGTGCAGGTGTAGGTGCAGATGCCCGTGCAGTGGTGAGGGCCTCAATTCGAGCCTCCAGTCGAGCGATCCTTGCCACCGCAAACTGGTCTAATGGGTCTGGGTTGTCCTCTCTCATCCACCTCTGGGCCTCCCTTTTGGCTTCTTCAAAGGTGGTGCCTGGGTGTTCCCTGAGGATCCGCTTTATGTCGCAGCGTAAAGCAGCTGGATGAAGGCCATTGGCAAAAGTTGGACAGAGCACTTCTGGTGGCAGTACGTGGGCCTGTGCATGGTTGGCTTTCATCCAAAGAGTCCTTAGTTGAGAGGCATACTCCCCCACTGTTTCCCCCATGCCCTGTTGGCGTTTATAAAAGGCAGCTGCCAGTGTGGGGCCATCGCGCTGCTCCCCCCAGTTTTCCTTGATCAACTCTAGAATTTTGTCTGGCGAGTTTACGTCAGCAGTCGGCAGTCTGATGACTTCCTGTCGGGCCCGGCCTTCCAGCGAAGCGAGGAGCCACCCCGCTGCTACCGAGTCTGGTAAGGGCTGGAGTTCAAGGGCCAGCCTTACCTCGCGGATGAAGTCCTCGACATCTAATGTCCCTTCCTCCCCAGAGAACTTGGGCAGCTTGTGGGGGCGGAGGGTGATGGCGTGTGCTTCGTTTGCCATTGCTCAGTTTGCTGTATTCAGCTGCACTGTTTTCCTGTTGTTGTATGGATGTTAACTTTCTGCTCCTTAAGGAACCCTGCTCGCAGCGCCAATTGTGTGATGGACTCGGGGTAAGGGTAGGGTTGGAGTAGAGTGGAGATAGGGGTAAGGGTATGGTTGGAGTGGAATGAGGAATTAAGAGTAGTAAAAGATTGCAGGTTCTCGTGCAGGCAGGAGCATATGAAAGCGGACGCCCTTTCAGTTGTTTATTTACTACAGCTATTACATACAGGAAAACAGTGCAGCCATACGTAGCGAGATGCTGTTGTGGGAACGACACTGACCACTACACAGCAAGAGACAAGGGAGCAGGTGCTGGCCGCGGCTGGCTCGGGTGTGGAAGTGACCACTCATCACCCGCTCGGCCAATTTATACAAATTAGGCGAACTACAAAGACAATCACGTGGGCTGCAAACCAAATCGTCACTAATCTGAAGCAATCTGATGAGAACTGTGCTTGTTACAAGGTGTTCAGTGACAGATTTCTAGATGATTACTGAACCGATTTGCATCGGATAAGTTGCAAAAGAAAGAGCTCAACGCCTACTTTACAATGAGTGTAAAATGAAGTGTTGATTATTTAAGATGAATTTATAATCTTAATTTAAGTCACCTGAACAGGGTCAGTTTTAACGAGCTCGTCGCTGAAAATTACAAACTGCGTTAAATCAGTTTCATGTAGGCAAACATAAATGGAATAGATTTAAAGATGGAGTTAAGACGATTCTGCCAGTATATAATACTAGTAGTTTACTGATCTAACAAAAGAGCTATTAATTAAATACTGTGGAACAGAAACACAAGTTTGCTCTCAGCCAATGACGTACCGGGATGCGACATTGGGCGAGCTGTGAGCAGGTGTCTGGCGAGGAGGACAAAATGATGTAAGCGGAGTGACGTCACACATTCTGTGCGCGGGTTATGAGGGAAAACTGTCGTCTGCTGTGGCTTGTGCGTGAATAGTGTTGGAGCAAGCATAGCGCGCTTGGTCACAAAAAAAGGGTATAAGATTACTAAAAATGACATGCGCGCACGCACGCACGCACGCACGCACGCACACACACACACACACACACGCACACACACGTTAAGACCATAAGGTATTGTACAACAATACATAAATAAAAACATCAAGGGAATAAATCGTATATATAAGTAAAATGCACGCACACACACACACACACACACACACACACACACTCGTTCACACACACACACTCACACACACAAACAACGTATGCATGCACATAACATATGTCACGCCAATAAGATTAGAATATTAACATTAAGATACATGAAATCCAAGTAAAATAAGAAAATATTTAAAAATCACTTCCGATCACACACACACAGAGAAATGCTTGCTTGCCCGTGCTCACCCGCTCAGTCCCACATGCACGCATAATGTCTGCTCCCATACACTCGTCTGCTGGTGAAGTTCAGGTGTTGCTGTGGCGAGTGGGCTTGGGGGGTGGGAGGGTTCACTTGGTGTATTGGATGTTTTGATTGTGTGCGCGAATGGCTGTAGGAATAAATGAATTAATGTATCGAGATGTTCTTGCGCGTGGAGCTCTAAACCTACCACTTATGTCTGACCTGCTATTAATGTCATCATGTAGTGGGTGTCTTACGTCGGTCAAAATTGTTATTAGTCTGTCAGTTTTCTATTGTGCATGTCACTAAAGGTGTCTTGTCTTATACCCACCACCCCACCCGCTTTCCTAATGACTTTTTCCAACCTGTCTTTGTCATGTTTGGTCAGGTTCCCCCCCCCCCCCCCCCAGCACACGGCTCCGTATGTTAAAACACTACAAACAGATGTGGAAAACATTTGGAGCATCTGCTTGCATACATTAAAAGATTTCATTTTTCTCCACGCTCCTACACAAACGGAGAGAGAGAGGGAGAGAGAGCACCATCGTCCTCTCAAATTGTGTCGCTCGCTTTGCAACGCGCTTCTCAAAAAGCACAAAAACAGAACGTAATATAAATTTGGGCTGACAGCAGCTTTATGTATAATTTTTTTTTTCTTTGACCAGGATACAAATCTTTAGTGTTTCGAAATATGTTCCACGGCGAAAATATTGCGGCAAAAGTGAAAGCATTACTACGTGTGTTACACAATTTGACTACAAAAAGAAATGAGAGAGGGGAGAGAGAGAGGGGTCAGAGAGAGGGAGGGAGAGACAGAGAGAGACTGACTGACTGAGAAGAGAGAGAGACAGAGAGAGAGACTGACACTGACTGAGAAGAGAGAGAGAGAGAGAGAGACAGACAGACAGACAGCCAGCAGGCAGACAGACTGACTGACTGACTTAGAAGAGAGAGAATGAGATAGAGAGTGAGAGAGACAGACAGAGATAGACAGAGAGAGAGAAGGGGAGGATGGATGGGTTTATCACATTTCTCCCGGAACCAGCTTCCTGGAGGAGGTAATTATATTGTACAACTGTTTGTATAGCACGCTGGGCTACCCTTCCTTTCTTTCCTTTGATCTCACGCAACTAACTTACAGCTTCCGTTTTTTTTTCTTGGGGACGTATCTGAAGGGGGTGGGGGTGGGGGGTCCTTTTTTTCCCCCCAATGGCTGCGAAAGCCTCTATGAATATTCATGTGGTGTGTGTGTGTGTGTGTGTGTGTGTGTGTGTGTGTGTCCTTATCAGTGCGCTGCAGCGCTATACTGAATGAAGCGGCAAATAACGGTGACTGTCTGGAATGACCCCGTCCTTAACTACCCCCCCCCCCAACCCCCCGCCCCCCGCCCGGAGAGAATTTGAAGTAGATATCCCGAAAATATGCAGATGTAACCAGGGGAATCTATGCGAAAATAACGGCGAGTGAACTGTGCGTGGCAAGTCATGCCGAGGAGTGATAAACTGGGCGAGATAAACAGGCTCGGGAGCGGTGTATGCGTGCATGCATGCACACACAATTCGTACGCCCTTCTTCTCGATCGCCACCCCGTTCCCGATCATTTCAGACTACTGACGCTAACGCACTCACGCACGCACGCACGCACGCACGCACACACACACACACACCACGCATGCACGCGCAAACACACAGAGCTCACATCGACCACGCGCACGAGCATGCGCGCGCACACGCACACACACACACACACACACACACACATACACACATGAGCGCGCGAACGCACGCACGCGCTCACGTATCGAGAGAGAGAGAGAGAGAGAGAGAGAGAGATAACCGTAACACAATTTGCACAAGCGACTTTAATTTGTTCGTTGGTGGTTTTTTTTTTGGGGGGGAGTGGCTTCCAAACGAGGGGGTTAATGGAATGTGTCAGCCTCCCTCGGACCACGAGTCCCCAAATGACGGGGCAGCATGAGAAAATTAGCACGGGCAACACGGCGCACGACGGCCAAGCCACACACGGTTTGGCCGAGTTCTCAGTTGTGATAGTTGTGAAGACGTGAAAGGAAAAAAAAAAAAAAAAGAAAAAAAAAGAAGAAAGCAGCAGATTTATCCTCTATGAGGTCTTTATCATCCTGTCATATTGCTATAGACACTTCACGACTGAGAGATGTCATATGTTGATTTCGTTATTTTTCTTTACAGAAAAAACCGTGGCTCTGATCTTCAGGAACTTGAAATGTATTTATATCTACAGTTCCATATACATACACATCTGTATATCTATCTATCTATGGTTTCATAGGAAGTGCGGTGGTGTGAGGCATACAGTTGGCTCTCCCCAACAGGTAAGATTCAAATGGCCCCCAGTGACAGTGTTTGAAGGGTTTCCACTTTTCGTTTCCTTCTTGTTATCTTTGCAAAGTTCTTTTTACAAAACAACGGAAGGGTTGTTTAGTTGTTGCGTGCACGTGTTTTCTTCCATTATGCGTTGAACCCTTCATCAATGTCAAGGTCTAAATTTCTAAGGTGTTCAGTCCATTAAAAAGAAAAAAAAAGAAGAAAAAAGAAATAGAGGGCTTTTTTGTTTGTTTGTTTTGTTTTTTTTGGGGGTGGGGTGGGGGGAGGGAATTGCTGGGTAAAGAAGGGGTGGCGATATGTTTTAGGATTCCTGAAAATGGCATTGAAGGTTCGGGTTGCCAAGACATTAAGTGGAGTGATGGCCTAGAGGTAACGCGTCCGCCTAGGAAGCGAGAGAATCTGAGCGCGCTGGTTCGAACCACGGCTCAGCCGCCGATATTTTCTCCCCCTCCACTAGACCTTGAGTGGTGGTCTGGACGCTAGTCATTCGGATGAGACGATAAACCGAGGTCCCGTGTGCAGCATGCACTTAGCGCACGTAAAAGAACCCACGGCAACAAAAGGGTTGTTCCTGGCAAAATTCTGTAGAAAAATCCACTTCGATAGGAAAAACAAATAAAACTGCACGCAGGAAAAAATACAAAAAAATGGTGGCGCTGTAGTGTAGCGACGCGCTCTCCCTGGGGAGAGCAGCCCGAATTTTACACAGAGAAATCTGTTGTGATAAAAAGAAATACAAAATACAAATCTGCCTACGGGCGCAGTCGGACGTACGCGCGTTGCTCGTGCTAATCATGAACCAGATCCCGCGACAGACCGCAGGGTACAGTCGTGCGAGTAAGCTGTTATGTTGAGTGTTGTCCACGTGGTTCCCATCCAACTGGTGTTCTTGGCCATGGGGAAGGAGGAGGAGGAGGTGGGAGGTGAGGGAGCTTTTTGGGTTTTTGTTCGTCCGTGTGTGTGTGTGTGTGTGTGTGTGTGTGTTCACAATACCACCGAGGCACCCATGTGTTTGTTCTGTATTGTCCATGTGTTCTGTGTGGCTTGTTCAGGATTAAAGAGGCTATGGCAGTCTTGAATAAAAGCTTATTTGTGTTTGCACATTTCTTCTGTCTTTTCTGCTGTGTGCACATGTCAGATGATCGGTATAAGGACAGGCCCGGCGCTTCCTTTTTTGAGGAAGTGTCTGGGTTTGTTCCAGTGTACCTTGTATTTACCTGTGTGCTAGCTGAATCGGTAGAGGAAGCAGCACTGACTTGAAGTTGTGTACCTTGTGAATGGAGAGAGTTAGCACTCTTCACTATTTGTGTTCACAATAAGTTTAGGAACTTGTACAGTTTCCTTCTGGGTGGCATGGGGAAATGATGATGCATTTTCGGCAAACAGCGGTGTGTAGCCCATTAACTCACTCAGTACGGCCAGTCCTCTCTTCTCCTCTACACAGACCCCTCGGATGTCCAGAGGGTGTCTGAATGACCCAACCTTTAGCTTCCGTCGTCAGAATTGTGGTATTCTTTGTCAACATTCACCTCTTCAGTATAAGAGCCTTCAGCTTGCAATATTTTGATGATGGTAATTGGAGTGAAACGCTGTTAGCGTCGTCTCTTTCGCCGTTCGTATGGAGAGAGTTAATTCATGTTGTAAGCACCACACATGACCAGAGGTGCTTTCTTACACCGGGATTCCCATTCTTTGCAATTATAAATGATTGAATCACTGTGCATTTTGGACTGAAACACTGGCTTGTCAAACGCTTTTTTCCCCCCAAGCTGTTATATGGTGCACACGTACCTGATACAGCAGTTAGTGTGTTCATTGAAAAGCTAGAGGTAGATCATATGCAGCCTGAATAAACTGAATCGTATCTCGATTAAAAAATCAACAACCACCACCAACACATTTTATTAAAATATACCTGCTTTTATGAAGTGGTCCTTTAACTCTTTGTGAAATCTGGACATGTAGTCTTTTTACTGCTGCTGTTGCAGACTTATTCGTCTGTTTGTGAGGGATTCTTTATTTTCACAATGTCCGATCATGTGTGAGCAACTGTCATAGCTGCCTCTGGCCACTTCCAAGACGGATTGCTGGTTGTCCGCCATTATATTCTCCCTGTCCCTGCATTTCTTCTTCTTCTTCTGCGTTCTGCATTTCTTCTTCTTCTTCTGCGTTCGTGGGCTTCAACTCCCACGTTCAATCGTATACACGCGAGTGGGCTTTTACGTGTATGACCGTTTTTACCCCGCCATGTAGGCAGCCATACTCCGCTTTCGGGGGTGTGCATGCTGGGTATGTTCTTGTTTCCATAACCCACCTAACCCTGACATGGATTACAGGATCTTTAACGTGCGTATTTGATCTTATGCTTGCGTATACACACGAAGGGGGTTCAGGCACTAGCAGGTCTGCACATATGTTGACCCGGGAGATCGTAAAAATCTCCACCGTTTACCCACCAGGCGCCGTCACCATGATTCGAACCCAGGACCCTCAGATCGAAAGTCCAACGCTTTAACCATTCGGCTATGGCGCCCGTCGTCCCTGCCTTTCTCTCTCTCTCTCTCTCTCTCTCTCTCTCTCTCTCTCGCTCGCTCTGTCTGTATCATAATGTAAAATATGTAATGCTATGGCGTATTTCAAAATCCTGCGACTACATCGCAGCACCCAGACACAGCAATCAGTACAGCTTCCAGAACATCTAGTAGATTCACTATTGCGTGTGCTCATGCCCGGAAAGGTTGATATCCATTGCAAAAAAATAAAAACTAATTTTCTTCTTCTGGGTATATGATGACTCTGACTGAGAAGAGGTCAGGGGGAGGTTGTTTAATGATAACATCAGTCATGAATGCTTTCTCGTGATATCCATTTTTAACATTACCCCCTCCCCCCCTGAAAGCAACAACAAAACATTCCAGCAGCAGAATGGATTACCATCCTTCCTGTTTCACGTATTTCTTAGTTTAACGCTGATTGTTTTTATGAAACGTTTCTACAGCGCAATCATCTTGAAAAGTTCAGAGCTCTGCGCGATTCGCCAAAACGAGCATGACAGAACACATTTACACACACACACACACACACACACACACACACACACACACACACACACACACACACACACACACAAAGTCGTGTGCACTCACTGGCACGCTGAGTATCAACGGTTTAAGCACACATTCACGTGTTACAGAGGACAAACCCATTCAGAAATATATGGTAATTTGCTGTTGCATATGAATGTAGTTTTTTGTTGTTGTTGAGAATTCCAGATTGAGCGAAAATGAATACAATCTGAAAGAATCCGGGTCGTTTATAAGGTGGTGGTGATATCAAGCAGAATGCTAATGCAGCTCTTAATGAATGTTAGGCTGTTAGCCAGCTAACGGTACTTTTCCGTGAACAGTTCACAGGAAGGCACCGTTATTTTTCTGGTTGCAATTACACAGCAGTTTCGTTTGCACTCCACACGGAAGTTAACAGAAAACTGTTGTAAGATAACGTTGACACAACGTGCAAAAAGCTAGCTTTAGAATAACGTTAACAGGAAAATGACGATGAGACACACATCCAGTATTAAAGTAGTGTAGTTATGACCTTTCCAGGCTCACAACTGTTCGAGACATGTATTTTGTTGTTTTTATTTTCAACAAAGGTGATAAGAAACTGTAGGGAGAGCTGGACAGTGCAAGGTCTTCAGAGAAGAAGCCCCCCTCAGTCAAGTGTTTCGGCCTTTAACTCCTTACACTCTAAGGGGGCTGGGTCGCACCCAGGTCATGACTCCTGGACGTCCTTGTATTGCCGCCTCCCCCCCCCGAACCCCCCCCCCCTCCTGGTCCTTACCATGTTCGAACCCGCGCCTCCAGTGTGGTAGCCACTTCAGGACTGAGTCACCTTTTCTGGCAGACGTTTTAACCACTGAGCCATCCTCCTCGACCAGATCCAGCTGGAGCTCTTTTCTGCTGCTTCTGCCGTTGTTGTTTTTGTTTTCAACACATGAAATATATAATCCGGATAATCATAATATTACGAAACAAGGAAGAAAAACCCTCCATTGCAGTTGACTGAAAAACAGCAAACAGTAGGACAACCAGAGAAAAAGATGCCATGCAGAGGTACAGAGAATGTAGCTTGTTAATAGAAAGACACGAAAAACAATCAATCAAAGACTCTTGCATGAACCCTTTCAGTAAAAGAAGAAAACGAATGAATCATTATTGCTCCAGTTCTTTTTTTTCTGTCCGGTTCTTTAATATAGAACTATTTGCGTTCTTCAACAGATAAGTACATTCTGGCACATGTGTGATTACAGAGAAAAAGAAAAACTGTTAAAGAGCAGAACCAGTGATATGAGTGCAATGCATATCAGGTGACATGCTTCAAAACATGAAAACAACACTTAAAAAAGAGAAAAGAAAAAGAAACCGTGTCAGCCTGCACAGCAAAAACATTCGTAACGCGGACTTCTTTCTCGATAGAAACGGTGTTTTTTTTTCTATAGAATTATAAAATGAGTAGATGAATGGATAAATACTGATATATACATTCGCAGGATTGAAAACAAAAAATCATTGTTATTTCTTTTATTTTCAGGTGTCGTTGATCAGTGTGCGTACCCTGACAAGTTGTCCCATCGTGTCAACGTAGTGGAAGAGGGACAAGAAAAGGAGGTCTTCAAGAGGAGGAGGAGGAGGAGGAGGAGGCGAGCTTTCCTCCACGTGGTCCACCCTCCCTCCCTGCCTCCTACCTGCCACAGGCGATCAGAAGACGCGGCCAGCGACTGGCAGGCGGTGCAGTGAAAACCGAAGTTGAAAACGGTTTTTCTCTCCCCCACCCTCACTCCCCCCCTCCCTAGCAGTTCAGCACACTAATTGGCACGAGAGGCAGACACAACCGTGACACTCACGTGACATCAAAACGGACTTCGTATTTTTTTAGCGCCTGACAGTGTTCTTACCCAGTTTCGTTCACTCCAGTTCATCTGTGACCCAGTGCTTTTCTTCCACAAGGTGTTCGTGTGCTGTGATTTTTTTTTCTTTCTTCTTCTTCTCTCCCTAGCTACCGTCAATTTGTTGTGCAGTCCACTTAGTCTGCCTGTCTCCGGGTGGAGTGAAGTGCCGGAGAGACCTGCCGTTCCTGAAGACAGGCCAGACATCACAGTGCTGCAGACAGCGCGGAGGCCATCCATTACTGTTGCTGACGAAGACAGGGGGTGACTAACTGTGGGGTCATTTCTTTACCGTTTTATTATTTATTTTTGTTGTTGCTACAGTACAAGTTTCCTTGCTAACCGGGAACTTTTCCCCACCCGTCTGTTCTTGCACTTTGAGGATTCTCTTCTCGCGTCAAGGAATTATCACGTTCACACAGACTGCCCCATTCCATCAGTGTCAGATTTGTTCTTTAAACAAATCTAGAGCTTTGATTTTCATCCGCCTAGGTATCTTTCCGCCCCACCCCCCATTGTTTAGTGCTCAGTAGACCAGGAGTGTGGTGTGTTGCCTGCCCAGGAAGCCCTCGCTCATCGTTATCTAGGAGTCGTGCGTGTTGCAGGGAAAACCACAACTGATTCATAAAGGTGCTGCCTTGATTTATCCATCAGTGTCCATACTCATTTAGCCATACCCTCACCCATCCACCCAGACGTTTATTCTCTCACTCGGGAATT
>NC_134878.1:52933772-52976739 GCF_041734735.1 Babylonia areolata | reverse complement strand
AACGACAGAGCACAAAGGGGGAGAGAGAAGGAGGGAGAAAGGGAGAGGAGACAGGGAGAGGGGAAAGGGAGAGGAGGGAAAGGGAGAGGAAGGGGAGAAGAGGGGAGAGGAGGGGAAAGGAGACAAACACACGCACAAATGAATGCTCCGAGCCGTGACAATACCCCCCGTTTTAAGTTCAAACCACACGTTTGAACCCTCACCACATGTCGCGGCGAGTACAAAAATATACTTGAAAACGCCCCCCAGTGACAGATTCCCTGTATTTCCCGATTCCTAAATATAGCTCGCCTGAAGCAAAAAACACACTCACAACGCTAACAGAAAATAATGTTCCCGTCATGCTCTGCACAATAACATCTTACAGAACATGAATTTTGCCGGAAGTAACACGAAGCAAAACCAATAACATACTTCGTCAATACACATATATTACACCCACAACGTTATCAGAAAACTGTTTCCGTGATGCTCTGAGAATCTCACCTCACAGAACACATTTGAAGTTAAACATTACGTTAGACAAAAAGCAAAAACCATCTGTTTCATCAATACATGCACAGTTCCAGCAATTTCTGACTGCCAGATTATACACATATCAATGACAATCGAGCTGAATGAAATCTACTGAACCATATTTGAACAAACAATATACAGGCTGGATGATATGCTAGTGGTGTGCATGTTTGATAGGTTAACAAGGTGTGCTTGAGGTTGGTGCTAAACATTTTTCCTTGTTCCCAACCCGGATGCAGGAGTTTGTCAACCTGACTCGGCGTATGCCAGTGAAAGGACGCTGCCATCCCCGTTGCAGCCTACTCCGTTTACTGGGACGGAGTAACGACAAATTGCTGCCCTTAGCAAAGTCTCTGCGCCTCTTCCCAGGAGGGACTTCGGAGAGTCTTTCTTTTGCCACCGTCTTCAGGCACCTCTCGCAAGACCTGACATCACGCTTAATGTCAGCACACATGCCCGGCCAATGGAAATAGGGAAGAATTCTGTCCAGGGTACGATGCATACCCAAATGACCAGACGATGGGTCACCCTGACCTAACCGTAATACAGAAGTCCGAAGAGCCTTGGGAAACACAGACCTGCGTGGCTTCTCCATAGTGGTTCCTAAAACAGCGGACAAGAACTCCCTGCTGACGGCGGTAGGTTACCTGCCCAGACCCTGCTTTCTGAACTGTCTTTCTTTCGGCAGACTCCCTTGCTTCCTGCAAAGACGGGTCTTGGTCCTGTTGTTCTATTCAGCTCCTCTCTACTTATGACGAAATTCACACCGTCCGTGGGAAGAGAAAGCAAAGGATGGGAACTTTGCTTGGCTGGGACTTGGTCTCTACATGCCCTACGATCTTGCGGTCGGCATAGACCGGAACGTCCACCGAAGTGCCATCAACCTTCCAAGCCGTATTTCCCACTAGGACGTCCTCAACTGGCGTCTCCATCACAGCCACATGAAATCTGCCACGAATGAATGGCGACTCCAGCTCTACGAGAGCTATCGGCAGCAAGGATGAACATTTGGACTCTGCCAAAACAACTCGAACAGTGGACCCTGTGAACGCATCAGGGGAAACCAAGTGACGAGCGACGACAATCATGTGGGCTCCTGTATCCCGTAGACATTGGACAGCCTGACCATTGACAACTGCTTCACAACGTGGAGAGTATGCTTGTGAAGCACAAAGGACACAAAGGGTAGGGGGTGGTAGAGGTTGTCTTTCTGAAGGTGTATGACTGGCCACCAGGGCCACTCGCTTGAGCTGGGTACACTCCCGGGCAAAGTGTCCTACACTGCCACACTTAAAACAGGTTGGCGGCTTGGGATTGCGAGTACCATGAGCACCTAACTCTCCAGCGCCCCTCTGGTTAGGGGTTGTCTCGGTGTTTTCCAGGACTTGTCTGGATTCGGTGTCAGCTTTACTTTCTATCCTCATGGCGGCCCTGAGTTCGGCTTCAGCTGAGCGTCCCGCCTTCCTGGCGCAGGTGACCTTTGTTGCGACACGAGCTACGTCTTCTACATTCCGTGGTTCTTTCTTACGGATTTCTGTGACGAGTTCCGGGGTCAAAATGGAGAAGAACTGTTCCTGCAGGAACATATCCTTGAGGTCCTCTACCTTGTTCTCATCTCGCCCGCTCGCAGTGCACCAGCGTGAAAGGCAGGTCTTCATGCGGTTAAGGAACTGCTCAAAAGTTTCATCAGCCAGCTTCCTCATTGACCTGAACTTCTTCCTGTAGGAGTCGGCATCTAGTAGGAAAACGCGCAAGAGTGCGGCTTTAAGCGAATTGTAATTGGTAATCTCGGCTTCAGAAAGTCGTAAAGAGGCGTCTCTGGCCCGGCCCTGAAGCAAAGTAACCAAACGGGCAGCCCAAGACTCAGGTTTCCACTTATTTAGTAAGGCGACTCTCAAAATGAGTCAAAAACGAGTCTAGGTCGTCCTTGCCATCAAAGGGTGTGAGGGTGAGCTGCTGCATGGACCTGGCCTCTATTTCCTCCTGTTTGAGCTCGAGCTTCCTCTCGAACCTCTGCCTCTCTTCCTCCAACTGCCTCTCTGAACAGCCTCTCCTCCTCCCTTATGCGTCTAGATTCCTCTCTATCTTCTTGAATACGCTTTTCTCTGATACGCCTAATCTCCTCTTTCTCTTCTTCTCTGATCCGCCTGGCCTCCTCTTTCTCTTCTTTAATCGCATCCATCACAAAACGAGCTAAAGCCTCACCTGACAATCCCAAGTCAGATCCCAAGGCCCGGAATTTGGAGTAAGGATCCTGTACGGAAGCAGCGTCCAGACTGGCCCCACTCTTACTCGCTGCAGCAGGCGAACCATGGGGGTGACCACCCCACTGGTCCTTGACCCAGCCGGAAAGCTCGTCTTCTCGAGGGTCCCAGGGGAAAGACCCACGTCATCCCGTTTGGCAGCAGCTGACTTTGACCTCGGAGTAGAAGCATTTGCGGCCTGCTTCCTAGTCAGCATAGTGACAAGATGCTCAAGATACCTACTTTATCAATCTACTGCGCAACTGTACTGTGCCCTATGACCTGCTCTCCCGAGAAACAGGAGTGCTCTCAGCAGAAGTAGTTACGCAAAAGGACAAGCAAACAGTCTACCCTGTTATTACAGAATCGCAAGTCACTCGTGTTCAATTTTTTGTCAAATCAATGTAAAGAACCAATCGATGGGACGCACAAAACAAGGACACCCTTCCTACCATACCCTCCTATCTAACCTATAAGTACCCCGCATCTCCACCATTGTCACAACTCATAAGGGGTTGCCCATGAACCCCCCGCACCTTCCCAGACTAACTAACACCCCGACAACACAAAACACAGAGACATAGATAAATCAGCTCAATTCTTTACTGTTGTACATGTTGAATACCCTGGTCCAGACACACAAATTGAAACACTTAACTACAGCAATACTTTAGTTACATCATAGCAGCTTCATCAAGACACACTAAGCCCTAATAACAACAGCACAGATCTATGCAAAAAACAACAACAAAATGTCAGTTCACTTGAACTAAAATCACGTTCATCGGTTGAAGGACAGCATCCTGAACTGGCTTCAGTCGTACGCCCGCAGAAACGGAGGGGGTGGAAACAGGAGGAGGGACTGTGGGTGAGGACGTTGGAAATATGAGGTGGGGGGAAGGAGTGGAAGTGAGGGAATTTGGAACGGACAGGGCTGAAGGGGAATGACTGTAGAGGTGAACCCTGGAGTTCCGTCGGGGTAGCAGACAGGGGAAACCCACAGGAAAAAGTCAAGGGAACAAATCTGTAACAAGACTCCCATGTCTCTGTAGACAATGCTCTAACTCGTTATGAAAGAGTACCCCTCCCCCTCCCTTTCCTTAAGCAATACACATTACGCAAGTAGGCGAGTAAGTGGATATTGATGCAGTCGCTTCCACACAACTACCAATGACAAAAAGTACAGGAACCGCTCATTATTGTTTCTCATAATTAAGGAGTTAAACCTGCATATAATATGCAAGACACATTTACCCTAAATGACAGTTTGTCGTTATTTATAATGCTAGTTTTGAACTGCAGAAACACAACTCAATGAGGTAATATTACAAATCATCGTACTACATTTCCAACACGACACAAAAATGTTTTGGGAAATTTAGACACAGTTTCCATTGTAAAGAAGGTATATTTGAAACAATAAATCGAGCCGAATACATGTCAAAATAACACACTTAACAACCTTATCAATTCCCCCCAAAATATCTAGAAATAAAAAAATATTGGATTTAAAAGATTTCCGTTAAAACAATCCCAAAAATACAACCAAATGTCACAAGTTACGACACTAACACCACGAGGACGAACTAACAATACAACTCCCCCCTCACCTGTCACCAGGCAGGAATCGGGCTCACCACTGGCCCAGGAGAGAACACGAAACACAGATCCACACAGAGGCAGAAGGGGGTCACACCAGAACCGAACCCCACGACTGTCTAAGAGGGCACCCAACAGCTCGCTTGCTGGAACGGCGACCCTTCTCCTTCCAAAGCTCGGCACCAAAGGCAAAGCAAAACTCTCCCTTTACAATGAGGTTAACTCCGAACTCATCTCAAAGAGTTCAGAGCGAGAATGACAAAGGACATGTCAGACACTCATCACAAACAGATTCACGTGCTTCAGTTCGGAACAGAACTGAGCACACAAGAGAACGACAGAGCACAAAGGGGGAGAGAGAAGGAGGGAGAAAGGGAGAGGAGACAGGGAGAGGGGAAAGGTAGAGGAGGGAAAGGGAGAAGAAGGGGAGAAGAGGGGAGAGGAGGGGAAAGGAGACAAACACACGCACAAATGAATGCTACGAGCCGTGACAAAGAGGTTCTCTGTGCTCGTCCTTTGCATCGAGAGAAAAAAGAAAAAAAGAAAACAAACAAACAAAAAAACACAAGAAAACACAACAAAACAACAACACACAAACAAAATGGAAACAGAAAAGGGACAGGGTTATTTGCATTTAAAGAAAAGAAAAAAAAGAAAAGAAGAAAAGAACAAACAAAATGAAAACAAATAGGTACAAGGTTCTCTTCTGTGCCAGCATTAGATAATGAACGGAAAAGAACCTTTGACAGTAGTGGGAAGAGGGGGTGGGGTGAGGGGGGGGGGATGGCGTGTGGTGGTGGATGCGTAGATTTCCGGGGGAAAAAAATGTGGAACCCCTCCTTCAAGCACTTTAGTCCGGCGTCTTTCTCAGCATGAAGAACGGAGTGACTTTGTTCTGAGTCACGCACACTGACACACACACACACACACACACGCCACTAAAAAAAAAGAAAAGAAAAGAAAAAAGACACACAGCTAATCCCAACTCGAAGTTCTCGAAAAAGCAAGAGCACCAGGCTACACTTTGTCCTGTTTGTGGAGCGGAAAGTTCCGGTGCACGTCACACAGTCTCTCTCTCTCTCACGGGGCCCAGTAACAGTGTTACCACGAGCTGCTAGCAGCGGCGGCGGTGGCGAAAGGAAATGGTGCCTCTGCACGAGTAGTATAAGAGATGGGGGTTCTATATGTGCCCATTTAAGCGTTAATAAGGCCCAACAACGCCTTAAACCATAAAAAAAAAAAATCCCTGCAATCGCTTTTTTTGGGCTTAAAAAGGTGTATGGAGAGCGAAACGGTCCCCGTGTGTGTGTGTGTGCATGCTGGCAAGCTAGCGACCGCTCGGCGTGTGTGGGACGGGATCAATAGCTAAGAGTGTGGTCCCGCCCGCACGCAGATCTTCCCGCCCGTTTGACCTAGTTAGCTTTTTGGATGGTTTACCATCTTGAATATCAAATAGATTTTTCTTTCCGTTAAACAACTGAGTTTTGTGTTTCGATTTTATGTCTGTTTTCATTGCATTGAATTTTTCAACTTCAGCCAGAATGAGACTAAATTCTTCATCGCTTATTTTATCATCTTCTAATGCTTTTGAAATAAGATCATTTATAGTGTTCAGTTTTGGCTCGGCCAACACGCGAATCTCGTTGTGCTTCATAGCTTGTGACATTAATTTTTTATGAATAAATTTACAAGTTAAACCAACCACACCAAGGAGACCAGCTCCCACTTCTATTCCAATAGCTACGGGAGCAGCGGCGACACTCAACAGTAATCCAACACCCGATGCCCCAAGGGCGAGACTAAGAGTCGTCAGCGTTGTATCCGCGGCTGTAGCGATATTTACACCGCGTTTATATTTTTTATAAAATAAAGTTCTTTCATCACGCTCTTTTTCGAGGTTGTTTTTTATATTTTCGATATCTCTCGTAAGCGAAACTCCATTATTCTATAGTAATCATTTTTTGTTTTTAAATGATGGTAACAGGATGAGGAGAGTAGCGCAGTCTTTTAAGCTGAAGAGGTCCGATGTGAATAAAGTCGAGAGATATTTTATCTAACGATGGACGTTTGATGACACCTTCGAGCGAGAATTCTATAGAGGGATCGGGTTGATCAGATGGGCCAACCACTGGAATTTTGATGGTAATTCTCAAGAGTTTATTTTTAAGATTTCCAGGCCATTTTATCTGCAACCCTTTTAAAACTTCTACAAAATCATCTGGCACCCCACTAAGGAGTATATATAAAACGATAGTTGACCCCTGAATAGGCGGCTCAAAATCAAACTCTTTAATTAACCGCAGTGTACCAGTCTTTTTACCTTTCATACCAATAACATATCCAAAGTCGTCGCTGTTAACGACGATTAGATCTTTACGCGTATGATAGGAAGCCAATAGTTTACCACTATTTTGTATTTTTTGTAGAGCGTGATTTCTTCCAATACTAACATAGGGTTGTTTTATTTCAAAATCTAAATCCCAGTTATCCACCGGATAAGGTACCCACGTATCATCGTCGGAAAGAACAAGATGATGTGGTTTGTTCACAACAACACCGTCAACGTTCACGTCTGCAAGTTCGCTGAATTTGTTGACACCACCATTACTCGTTATTTCTTTTCTTTTGTACGTTCCTTCAGAAAGTTGGAAGGCGTACAACTGATTTTCTATTCCCGGCACATCAAATCCGTCTGTATCTCCGAGATCAACCAAACCGAGTGTAGTGCAGGGTTTGATATTATGTGTTCCTGGCCCTCCGGGATCAACCATTTCTAATATTTATAGTATATTCTAAATATTCAAATTGGTGCAACGTAGTCTTCTAAAGGAAATATTTTAAGGAAGACGGGGGTTGGTCCAAAAACTCATTGCGTTCTGTTTTGTGGCAATACCTTCAAGCGAGAATTCTATATGACTACCCTGTGGTATAATATCATAGCGCATACCATCATCTTGTTTTTCAATGGTGATTCTCAGGGGTTGATTTGCAAGATTTTTGGGCCATTTAATGTAAAACAATTTAAAAAACTTCTACAAAATCATCAGGCTCTTCACTGAGAATTACATCATAAATAATACGGAGACGGAAGGCCCAGAAAGCAGGTGGATCATCAAAATTTAGTTGAAATATAGATTCAACCTTCGAAGGTTTCTTAAGCACATAACACCTCCCCTGGTATATTACTAAATCTACATCAAACGCTCTTAAATCAGCGAACATCCAGCCACTGTTTTTTATTCTATAAATATTATCTTCTTCTTTGGTAATGTAAAGTGATTCAATTTTAAAATCTATTATCCACTTATCGAGGGGTTTTAGCTGCCATGTACCGTTTAAACGAACAAGTTGATAGGGCTCATCATTGACAACATCATCCTCACTCACGATATCACCAATTTTTACTTCTTTTCTTTTATATGTTCCTTCAGAAAGTTGGAAGGCGTACAACTGATTTTCTTTTCCCGGCACATCAAATCCTTCTGTATCTCCGAGATCAACTAAACTGAGCGTAGTGCAGGGTTCAACCATATCTTATATGTAATGTAATATTTAAATAATCAATAGAAACGGGATTATGATTTTCATCTACTATAGAAAGTGTTAAACGTGGTAAATCTCCGTGAGAAAGTCTTTTGTATTGGGGTGATGTCAACGTAGTTGTTCGACCACCCCCACATCTTTCATTTTCTACTGGGATTGATCGTAACAACGTAGAAGGCAATCCGTTATAGAAATTATCGGTGGTACTAATTTGAGAGAGGTGAATGTAAAGTGCTTTATGTATCGCGAGCCGCGGATGTCTGTTTCCTATCACCATTATTCCCGGCGCGATGAGTTTTTTGGGGAACCCCAGAGTATGTGCAAGGCGCTCAGAAAGTTCAATCGATTTGGTGCTCTTTATTCTCAGATAGCCACTCGGAGCGTGCAAGTCTAACTCTGCACCGTGGGGGGTGAACACTTCTTTATTCAATTCACACACATTATAATAACCATCTGGGATTATTATCTTACGATCGGTAGTAAAGAAATTGTTTCCGAGCTCATCACTGATATTTTTCCAGTTGGGATAATAAGTTATTTCACGCAGCGCGATTTCTAGTCTTCCACTTTGATTAGGTATGCACCGCGGTAATTCGTCTTTTTGAATATCGGTTGTTATTATATACATAGCTATGAATAAGAAAATTTACAGCTTCAACAAGGACGCGTCCTATACAACCGGGTATAAAGAAAAAAGAATAAGTTGTACGCAAATGATCTACGTGAACAGTGAATATTTTTTTACCGCCAAGTTTCCCGATGTTTTTCAGTCTTATGCGAACCCCACTATGACTGGGGATATTCGCGCGATGAATGCAGCCTGGCTTGCGTGGAGAAACAACCCGATAGTGTGGTGGCAGAATCAAATCAATTTTGTGGTATGGTGCGCGACCGCCGGGTGTGGAGTAACGGAAGAACATTTTCAAGCTTCTGATCTGTTTATTCGAGCCGTGTATAGGTTTCATTTTTACTATCAGATTCGGAGGTTATTGGACGAGTTAAAAATCCCGATACCCACCGACCAAGCATTTAACATGTATAATAATCCGTTTGATAAAGCAGTTTATCAGCGTTTGTGTGCCGAATTTGGGCAGAGGGATTGGAGACAGAAAATAGAAAAGCATGGCTTTGGTTTGGGAGAATTTATTCAGGCTGTGACCCCCGGTGGGGCTGCACGACAGACAATGAGAAACAGAGGAGAGGGACCTGTGTTCTTTAGCCCCCACGATAAAATCAGACATACGGTGGACATCACCCGGGCTTGGACAACATTTATTCCTGATAAGGGGTTGGGTTTTACACATGCGGGGATAGTTCGTCTCAACGATAGCATTTGCACTTATGTGTGGGCTCTAATAGGGTCACAAGCGCAAACGCGCACGAGTATAACAACAAAAGGAACTGGATTTGATGCGCAAAAACAATTTTTAGCCAATGTTGAAGATGCGATTAATGCCCCCGAAAACCTACAAACGGCGATAAAAAAATACCAGGACGTTCTCCAGTACGCAAGATCCGAAGTAAACTTTGCATTTGGTGTTGGCCTTTATATGGCCCCATCTGATATGGCATTGAGGGTTGGTACACACATTAATTATAATAATAAAATTGTCATTGCGACAGAAGAACAGAATATTGGTGTTAATGATGGATTAAACGAACTACCACACATTGTACCACCTACCCAGAGTGTTTCACCCCAGAGTGTTCCACCTACTCAACATCCAAGTGTTCCACCCAATACCCAAAGTGTTCCACCTACTCAACATCCAAGTGTTCCACCCAATACCCAAAGTGTTCCACCTACTCAACATCCAAGTGTTCCACCACCCAATACCCAAAGTGTTCCACCAAATGTACATGCATACTATTTTGTTGCCCCATCAGGAAAAGCTCTTCAATGGTCTAGAGGTCACTGGGCTCTTGTGCCACCTTCTGATGCAGACTTGGCAATGCTTGATGCGAGTAATACGGTGCTCGATTATAAATCACACAAGCCTTTGACAACACCGAGGACAGGAGCGGGTGAAACGAGAGTTTTGTTAGGCATTCGCGGGTGGTTCACTCTTACCTATAGAAATAAAAAATTAATACAAACATCTCGACCAGGATTTGCAATAGCTACCGGTGCTGGTAATAGACCCTTTCTGTATGGTGTAGGTTCTTCGAATAACAAATTTAAACTCAAACCAGCGAAAGTATCGTTCGAAGAAGAGCCAACAACTCACAAAGACTATAAAGTCGCTCTTACTTTTGGATTGATAGGTGGTATTTACTTTCTCTTCTTTAAATAAACAAACAGGAGGAGGCCAGCACCGAGCACGAGTGCCCACAGGTTGTTGGCTAACCACCCAACCGCTTTACCCAACGTGCTTAATAACCACGAAACAATAGCCCCAATGACTCCTGGGAGGGCATCAATCGCCTTTAAACCTAATTTTTTAAGTAATTCTCCCAAATCTTTAAGTCTTTTTCTTATCCAGTTGTCATCTTTTTTACCCGGCGCTCGCGCCTGTGGAGTGCCCCCTCCACCCGTGACGGCCAAAACGATAGTGCTGATAATCATACCAAAGGCAGTAAGAATGGAAACGATAGTAATGCCTTGTTCTCTAAAAAGCGTTCGAATACGTTCCGCTAGTGTTGTGTCCTCCTCAAGAATTCTGTGTATCGTTTCACGCATTCTGCTGATTTGAGATCGCAGCGCTTCTTTGTGTGTTGATATCGCTTCTAGTCGTGCAGCACGCTCGATGTTAAGATCGTCTAATTGTAAACGCAAGGGTTTGATTTCGCTTTCATGTTTATCAGCTAGTTCTGCAGACTGAATTCTTATTTTTAAAGTTGACATTTCTTCATCCAGGTGAGAGAGTTTTGAGAGGTTGTCAGAAAGATTACCGCGCTGTCTTTGCATGGCTTTGTCTAAACCTTTGAGTTCACGAATATAACCACCCAGTTCATTGGTGCCATCCAGGGGAGGATCATCTATAGTTTTAAGTACTTCATCGATTGTATTTGGTGAGAAATCATCCATCTCAATTTCTTCACCCAGTTTGTTTTCAACCTTTTGGAGAGCCGCGACCGTTTGGGGTTTTAAGTTTTTCCTCCTCCAGTCTACAAAACCAAGTTCCTCGCGAATAATATTTGCTCCACCAGGTTTTCCCGCTAGTGTTGAAAGTGCTAGGGGTTGTTTCGTGCGGACGTTAATGATATTAAAATCTGGATTATTTTATCGTAGTGTACCTCTACTATCAAGTTCAAAATTGGCATAATTTCGCCCAACATCGGGCTCTTGTCCAAATGCATCATAGTAATCATCAACCGCGCTCTTTAATAATTCTGTTTGCAAGAAACCAGATTCTATTATTGACTCACCACCTTCTGCGAACCCTTCCGCCATATTAAACTTATAATATAAAGTTATATCCTTATATCTATATAAAACAAAAAATGAGTGGCAGAAAGCTTAATCCAATGAGAAGTTTGCGGGAGCCGCGGGGGATAAAGGGTGTGCGGCAGACTGTCGTGATTACTAACAATCCGTCAACTATCGATCAGAATCAACAACTTCTTGTACGCTTTCCTAATTTAGGTGTTGACGATGTGATCGTTCCGGGGAGTGTTCGACTAGCATTCAAAATTTCTTTGACTTCTACAACAGATGTGAACAGAACACTCGTTGATAATATTGGTAGAGCCATAGTACGTAAAACAACCATTCGCATTTCCGGTAATGAAATCATGAGCGTTGAAGATAGTGATGTATTTTATACTTATGGAGATCTTTGGCGAACTCGACAAGAACGAAGAAACGCCGTTTATCAAGGTATTGACTTAACTACACACCGTAATGTGACACGATTGCGTATTAACGCGGATAATAAAGATAACACTATCGCTAGAGATGCCGCCATTGCGGAGGCTTATGGTAATCGATTTTGTATTCCGCTTGATTTCGAATTGCTAGAATCTCATGCACCATTTTATCAGAGTGCTCTCGGCGATCGCCTGGAGTATGAACTTACCTTTAACGCTTATAACAAGGTTATCCGCAGCACAGACCCGGATGCATCCTATACGATAGAAGGGATTAGTCTCGAGTTTGAGAAAGTCACACAACCCGAACTTGCGAGACAGATAGCCGGTTATTATTCGGGTAGGCTCGCTATTTTATATGATAGAATACTACGACATCGTAAAATTCCTCTGGACAAATCTGACACACTCTGGAATATTAATCTCAACGTGCCGGCAAAAAGTATGAAGGGGGTACTGCTGTTGTTTGATGAGTATTACAATCCTAAGATCAATAAAGGTTGAAGTGACGATCGAAGGTGTGCCCAATCAACTGTTTAGTCAAGGTATGCGTTCCTATCAACAATGGGATGAAATCAGAAAGTTTTTCGGAACGCAAAAACGCGACCCCGAAGTAGACAAAGTGGTAAAAGATTTAGAACTAGCGGATGTCACAATCGGCGAATATTTCACGAATAATTATGCTCTTTGGTTGGATATGCGCACCACAGATGATAATTCTCTTCACAGGAGTGGACGTCGTATCGAAAATGCGTCTGAAGGCATTACGATTCAGATTCAGAAAAAAGCTGAAACGGCAGAACCGCTAAATGCGTATGTATTTGTAATTATGGATGGACAATTAAATATAGAAGATGGAAGATTTGTCGAGGCTGTTTACTAAAGAAGCACATTCCGCAATTATTTGCGGGCAAACTGGGTGCGGTAAGACCGAATTTATTTTAGATTTATTACAAACGACATATCGTGGTGTGTTCGAGAATATTGTAATTCTATGCCCTACTCTCGAATATAATAAAGCCTGTCGATCCCGAGTGTGGGTAAGAAAGGACCGCGGGGTATACACTGTTAATCCCGGTGATAAACTTCACGAATGGCTTGGGCTGTTTTTTGAAATATTTGCCGGGGAGCCAACGTTGTACATGATCGATGACTGTAGTGACTTAAAGGCTCTTACTCAAAAGAAGCAAATGTTGAGTAAACTCGCATTTTCTGGAAGACACGCGAAACAGTCTGTGTGGGTGTTGACTCAGAAATACAACTCGGTTCTTACTGACCTTCGCGAACAAACAAAATGGGTGGCTTTATTTCACTGTAAGGATAGGGACTCGTTTGATGAGTGTTTAAGAGAAAACGATGTCATTCCAACACAAAATGAACGTAAAGAGGTTAGGAAATCATTGTCAAATACCAAACACTCCAAGTTGATATTAAAAACTGATCAACCAGTTGCATATAAAATTTGCTAGTAATAATCAACAGCTGTTTAACAATGCTTAACAATTTCTTAACACTGCTTAACAGTTCCTTAGCACTGGTTAGCAATTTCTTAACACTTTTAGTCCTTGGATTTGTAGTTTTTCATTATTTTAAACTTAAAAGGAGGTATATAGAATATAAGAAGATGGACCAATTACTATCCGAGGATCCCAAACGCGACAGGCTTATGGCGGTGGTCTCAGCCGGTGGAGCAAAAGAATATTTTGGGAAAGAGTTTAGTGTTGATAAAATCGAAGCGATGAAAGATGCGGATATAGACAAGCTTTATACGAGATACGAAGCGAGTTTAGGATCGATGATTACAAAATCACTCGGTAATACAATTATACAACTGTATACCAGAGCAGTTTGTATGTATCTGCCAATTGATGACCAAACAAAATTAAATAGTGATCTCGAGCAAGATCCATTCCTGGGACATGCGCTTAACAGCTTTACTTGCGAACTATATCACAGATTTGGCATGTTCTTAGCTCCGCTCACCACAGCTGTAACTACTGTTAAACATTGTCAATTTAATAAATATAATGGAGGAAGTAACGAAACCAAAGAATCAGAAGAAAGTTGAAGCGGGTCGAAAAGGTGCTGCTGCTAGAAAAGCAAAACATGAAGAACTTCTCAAAAAACTTCGAAAAGCGAAAGAAGAACAACAAGAAGAAGAAGAACCATCATCGAGGAGACCAGATCACGTTTTTATCAATCCCTTGTACATTGCTGCTGCTGCTACGATGATAATAGGTTGTGGTGTTTACATATATTTTAATCGGTCGAAAAAACCAGTACAACCACCACCTGTGGTAACAAAACCCAACCCATTTATCATGTTTTGAACATTAATTTGAACACTATTTATAAACAACAAACAATGGCAACACCAAATATAAACGGTAAAGAGATTGCAAACACTGTATACCACGCGGTTGTGGTCAGCGCATTGGCCGCAGGTTACTCGAGATTGACAAAATTAATATTTACGAAAGCCCCGACACCTAGACTGGCTTTCAACCTCGAAGATATCGGGATGGTCACTTTGGATATAGCCCTCGCTATGGCTACGAAGGATATGTTGGAAAAACAAGGTATTCTCCCACATGATATTTTGAAGTAATAATAATATCATCATTATAGTATGGCATCAGTAGCGTTACTCGTTGGTGGGGCAATAGTAAACGCTTTAGCATTTACCGGAAGTAATTTTTTATTTAGTAAACTGGGGTCTTCAGACGCGTTAGAAGAACAGAAACGGCACAACAAAGCGCAAGAACAACTTCAGGCAGCGACCGCAGAATGGCAGAAAGAGAGGATTCAACGTTTAGATTATATAAATGAAAAACTAAGACAACAACAACATGCTGTGAACACGTTTAAGGATGTGGATATGGCTATGCAAGAATATTATAAAGTGATGGGGGAGCCACTACCCCCTCTTTCTCATAAACCCCAACTTTCAGATTTTTATACATCCTCAGAGGGACAAAAAGATCGAGAATACGTATTTATTATCATGACCATGGTCATTTTTGGTTTTGCGATTTCAAAATATTAAACATTTACTTTCTTAAATAAAATGGAAAAGATCTATTACAGCCCAAGCGGTTATTGGAAGGGTTATTCAGCGAAAAACTCGCGAAAGCAGCCAAGGTGTCTGAGGATGAGGCTAGAAAATGGTTACAAAAACAAGCTATATGGCAAATTTATCTACCCCCTCCAAAGTATATTCCGAGAGCAAAATTTGATATTACTGTCCCAAATGAGGTTCATCAGGCTGACCTTTTATTTTTACCCTATGACAGAATCGGGCGTAAGACGTATAAGTATGCGCTGACTGTCGTTGATGTTGCGAGTCGATATAAAGAAGACGAACCCCTATCAACGAAAGACAGCGTCGAAGTGGCGGCTGCTTTTTTACGTATTTACGACCGTAGCCCATTGAAGTTGCCCAAACTTCTTCAGGTAGATCCTGGCCGAGAGTTTATGGGTGCTGTGAACAAAATTTTTAAAAAAGTAAGGCGTGGAAAGACACACAGAAGCCAGGCTATTGTAGAAAGATTTAATCGTACGCTGGCAGAACGATTGTTTAGTCATCAATATGTGGCTGAAATGAAATCGCCGAATCGATCAACAGAATGGGTCACTAGATTACCGGCTGTTGTGGCTGCAACATTGAATAATGAGGTGACGAGACTTATTGGTAAGAAACCGTCGGTCGCAATAGAGGCCAAATCGGTAGAAGCCGAATCCTCTGCACCGACTAAAGATGATAAAGGAGAGTTACCGCATGATGCGCAAGTTCGGTACTTGTATGAACCCGGTGAGCTCGAGGGTGGAGCTCGCAAACGAGCAACGGATCCCGTTTGGTCTCTTAAAGTTTATAATATTAAGCGTATGATGCCCGGCGATCCTATTCTTTATTATTTACAAAATGGCCCATCCAGAGGGTTTGTACACGAAGAGCTTATGGTTGTTCCTCACGATACAGAAATACCATAGTGCCCGTACGCGTAAGATGTAATACCATCATCTAGCCAATAGCGTTTGGAATCGTACAGTGAGAGTGATGTCTTCATTTGCTTGATCGTGTACATCTTGTGCTTATACGATCTGAACGTTCTCATACAATTAGTAAATTGAACAGATCGATCAATACACTCCTTATACATATCGGGTTCAATTTCATCCTTCACCACACATTTCTTTATGCCCTTGGCTTTCTTGATAACTGATCCATCATCCGCTACAACCGAATACATCTTCGAGCGCAAGCCGCAGAATTGTCGGATCAGTCTACATCCGAGCTCACTTTTCATGTATCCTGGCACTTTCTCTATCGATTTATCGTACAATCGATGATCTTTTGGAAAATTACTGCGGTCATGTACATTATCATCCATACCAGCGATAAAATCCTCGCATTCTACGTGGAGAATGAATGAATCGGTATCAGTATATAACAACCTGCATCCATATTTTTTCTTGTAGTGGTTGTAATACAAATCATACATGAGATACTTTGATAGGTCGAGAATGGCCATCCCGATATAGATAGGTTTATTGAGCACAAGCTTATTTTTTTTGTAGTGAATCGCTAAAAGTTTCTCGTTGATGATCATATGATCAACATAAGCTGGTTTGTTTATTAGTTTGCGTGCCTTGTCCTCTTCATCTAACTTGAATAATTTGATATTCGTTCTCATTCTGATATTTTCCATAGTTTTACCAAATACCGAGTTGTTCATTAGTTTATACAGATTTTTATCGGCATCGTTAGTAGCGGTTTGTCTCAGTTTGGTGTTCATCAATATATAGGGCGCCATCCAGGGACTTTGATTAAACTTTAACACTTTTGTGATTTTAGTTACTTTCATGCCAAGTTGCGTGTATAGCTTGAGATTTCTATAGTGAACGACATAACCAACCTTATTCCATAGATTCGGAACTAATTTTCTCGTTTCCTTTCCGCGCATCTCGAGTTTTTCACGAAGGCGTCGTTGATAGGGTGAGAGGTTTTCGAGTTTTATTTCTATTTTCTCAGGAGCTAGGGGATAATCGTTATGTTCGTCGTGTAATTCCTTAGGGTACTCGATATCACACTCCACAATATATCCCGTCTCATCATCGTCGGGGTGATTTAGAATCTTTTCGAGATTGGCATCGTTATCCCAGATAAATCCACCCGTGGGTAAAGCTTGTAACATCGCCCAACCATACAAGTTGTTTGCGTCGAGATACATGATATACGAATCCGTTTTTTCAGGCCTGTAATCTTTCATATACTTGTTATTAGCCTCCGCGTATCTTCTTACAGTCATACTGATTCCACCGCGTATTCCCGCCTCTATCATGTTATATTGTTCGATATCCGTCAACAGTTCGAGTTCTATTCCCGTACTCTTGAGTAAAGCATCTCAAGACATTCCGGGAAGCGTGTAATAATGAACAGGATCAAGATTATGAGTTCGCAAACACGTATTTCTAAAATTCTGGAACACATCGGCAAGTAACAGCACATCAGTGACTAAGTATAGATCGTTGTAATCACCTAGATTCTTACATTTAAACTTCTTCCACACATTCAAGGCATGCTTGTGGTCACTTTCTGATATATCCGTGTTGTTAAGTTTACTAAAGAAATGACTTTTCTTTGGTAGTTTTGTATCTTCGTATTTACTCCAATCGGTAATATATTCGTACGGAAAGACTCCTTTTCTCGTAACGAGCTTGAACTCCTCCTCATCTGTGAAATGTTCGCGCGTTAAAAACTTCTTATCATCCGGAAGGTTCTTCGCAAGCTGGTCGAGACTCGAACTTAAGAATGCGAAACTATCTAAAAACTTCAACCTTCCCCAACTGAATGTGATGTACTTCTCTTTATTATTCGCGATACACGTAATTCTACCACCACCTTTGTTCGCAAGCTCTGAAATGATCGCGTGAGAGTCGTAACCTTTGAGGTTGTGAAATAATATCGGCAACACAAATTCGTCGGGTTTTATTCTCAATTTAAGATTACACGATGCATGCACGGCACCTCTATAGTTCCCTGTGATATGGTCATGATCTCTTACTTTATCATTTGTGAGTAGTTCCCCTCTACATATCCAACAAACTCGTTCGTTTTCAAACGATTCGTTATCTTTTTTGGTCATCTTTATTGGAACTGGTTTTTTCAATTCCTTGACAGTATGATAATATATTATTCGAAGTTTATCAAGAAAATGACTGACCACATTCTCACCACGAAATAGTTGCGGTTTGTACGCCCTTCCATCAGACCTAACATGCACAAACCCGTATGACGAGATGATGTGTTCGCTTTCTTTGATGGTCTTATTCGAATCGGAATCGTCTTTTATTTCTTTACAAATCGCCTCAAAATCAGCATATATCACATCACTAACTTGCATTTGATTTTGAAAATTGGTAAATTTGATCATTTTTGTCTTCTCCGATGGCATCTCAACGCGAGAATAGTTCTTGTGGTTGATCTGCGCGCATCGCTTAATATGTTCTTCTAAAAGTTCTGATGATGTTGTACCTGTCAAGCAATACTCACAAAAGTACATTGCTGCTTTGTGTTTGTTTGTATTACTAAGTAGTCTGTTAAAGTTCTTAATATAAGTATAATGTTGTCCACCATTTTCATTTTCTATAATAAGAAGTTTAATACGCTCCATGTTGGCGGGTTGTTTTGATATTCTTGCACGTTCAATCGTTTTATTTTTTAAATAGTATACATTAATAGCAATATTATTTTGAGTCTCAATCTTTGTAATTTGTTTTATAGGTGTAGGAAAGTCAATATTTTCAAAATTTAACCCATCATCAGAAGGATAGGCAGAAGTTAAATTAGAATTCGTTTTTGTTGGAAACTTGTGTGCACGTAAACAATGTCTTATACATTGATCATCTTTATTTTTAATATTAATCACAGCTCTTGTATTTTTTAACAACTGTGGTGATTCAATAAAGGATCCTGGAGATGTAACAGAAACTCTATTCACCCATAAACTAAAGATTCTTTTAATGTACCATCCTGAACCTTCATTTGTAAAATTTTCTATTTTTAACAAAATATGTTTTATTTGTTTTTCAATATCTTGATCATCAACAACATCAATAATACTTTGATATTCCGATCGAAATACAGCTACAGTAGTATCATCATTTTTAATTTGAGCAAACTCCACCGTTAAAACAATATTTTGTTTGGTCAGTGGAATAGCTCTTTGGTTAATAGTGTCCACTTTACTCATCATAAACGAAAGCGGATCTATTTCATTTGGAAGAGCTGCAAGTTTATAATTTTTAATAATACTACCAAACTCCTCCGTGGATTCAGCTTTATGTTGTAGTTTACGTATATTTTTAATAAGTTCATCTTTTTTCATTCTACTAAAACCACGAATTTTGAGCTTTCGTGCAATATCTTTAAGCGTAGCATTGGTCTCCCCCTCCAAAGCATCAAACCCCAGTGCTTTAATCAACTCAGTTTTATTCATAGATTCATAATTAGGAATCTCTTTTTTAGAAGCAAGATCACGGTAATACTTTTCAGAATATCGTTGCGCCATTTTACTCTCAATATGTTCTATATATAATCTTTTCTCTAATAGGATTTCACAAGCTGATCAATCTCTGAATCCAATGATAACTCCACCAAAGGGTGGAATATACCCTCTAGAATAGGCTTCAAAAGGGTCAATTTCATCATCATCATCAGAAGCATAATCCTCATCCTCAGAGTCGCTTGAATGTTCTCCACAATCGGGTATAGGATCAATCTTTTTCTCCACGGGAGGAGGCTTCTCTTTTTTATACTTACATGTACAACAAATAGCATACTTCGTGCGTACATAAAGGTTGCATTTTAAACAAAGTACTGGAAGTGGCATTCCTTTTCTATGGCATTTAATATGATCTTTGCAATAGAGTCCCATGCAAGGTCGACCGCATACTCCACTTGTTTTAACTTTGGGGTACTCGCAAATGTTACGCGGAAAAGGCATTTTTTCTATATATACAATATAATGTATTTCTCTAAAAGGGTGATCACAAGCCGTGCGGGCGGGAAGATCTGCGAGGCAGGCTGTGCGCGCGGGCGGGAAGATCTGCGAGGCAGGCTGTGCGCGCGGGAAGATCTGCAGGCTGTGCGCGCGGGCGGGAAGATCTGCGAGGCAGGCTGTGCGCGTGGGCGGGAAGATCTGCAGGCTGTGGGCGGGACCACACACACACACGCACACACACACACACGGGGACCGTTTCGCTCTCCATACACCTTTTTAAGCCCAAAAAAAGCGATTGCAGGGATTTTTTTTTTTATGGTTTAAGGCGTTGTTGGGCCTTATTAACGCTTAAATGGGCACATATAGAACCCCCATCTCTTATACTACTGCACGGTACATGTCGGCTCGGCCCAGGAGTGACTCCCCTTGGTTTTCTTCCGCCAGCGGAGGACAGCCATCATTAGCGGCATCCTGCAGCCCCGTGACTTATTCATGAGGACACTGTGAGCCTTGTCAGGGGCCATCAGGTAACGCCTGTGTCACGGCTCGTGACGGTTTCTATGCATGTGTTCATGTGCAACTCTTTTCCATCCCTTCTCCCCCTTTCTCTCCCTCCCTCTCCTCTCTCTCTCTCCCTTCTCCCCCTCTTTCCACCCCTCTCCTTCACCCCCCTCTGTCCCCTTTCATGCTTTTACACGTGCATATCTGAGGATATGTGTATGTCATGTCCCTTCTCCTGAAAGGTTTGTGAACTCTGAGTGAGTTCAGAAGTCTATATGGTGGGGAGAGAAAGATTTCTCTGGGCTTTTGATGCCAAGCGCTGTCAAGAGACGGATCACCGTTCCAGCGAGGGAGCTGTTGGGTGTCGTCTTACAGAAGTAGTGGGGTGTGTTCGTTGTCACCCCCTTCTTTCTCTCTGTGTGTGGGTCTGTGTTTCACCCTGGGCAGCGGTGTACCCATTTACCTGGTGACAGGTGAGGGAGTCTGTGTTTGTCTGCGTAATATTAACGTAGTGTTGTGAATTGTGATATTGGTTGACGTTAAAGTGAGGTTTAGGTTACTTGCAAGGTCGGGGTGATGTTGTGTTTTTTTAGTGGAAATTTTAAATCCAGCATTCTTTTATCTCTAAATATTCGGGGGAAATTAGTAAATTTGTTGTTTGGGTGTATCATTTTGCCATAATTATATTCAGCTCGGATTGTTTCAGGTCTGTAATGGTGATTGTCTAAGTGCAGTCTGTAAACTTTCCCAAACATTTTTGTGAGGATGGAAATGTGATGCAATTGTAATGTAGCCCGACTGGTGCTGTTTATATTATTCGGAAGTAGCATGATGGAAAACGAAATATTATTGCCATTTGTATTAGTCATGATGTACGTTGGGGCTGTGTTAGTTTAACCCTTTTATTATTTGGAAATGCGAAAATGCTTTTCACGGCGATAGTTTTGTACGCCGAGGCTGATAGTTTATGTAAAGTAAAAGGTTATCCACTTGCTTTGTTTAGCGTAATGCATATTGCTTAAGGAAGAGATAAGTGGGGAGGGGGTGGGAATGTACTCTTTTACAACTAGTAAAAAAGAACATAGTCTACAGAGCCAGCGAGGTGTTACAGGTTTTCCTGTTTCCCTCCCTTCCGTGCCACCGCCTTCGACGGGTCTCCAGGACAAGTCTGGAATGGTCCTCGTCCCCCTTCTAACGTGTCTCCCCGAAACTCCCTCACTCCTGTTCTCGTTCCCGCTCCCACTTTCCCACTGTCCCTCTTGCCCGACCAGCTCCAGCCAGCAACAACCAGCGTGGTCCGTCTTTGGCTGTCAGCAAATGTCTGAACTCTAGCTTCGTGTTTGAGCAGAACTGGCGCTGCAGTTGACAGCAAATTGTATTGTGCAGTAGTTAGAGGTTGTTTTTTTTTTGTGTGTGTGTGAGTAATGCTTGGGTTTGAGGCGTTCATTTATTTATGTATGTTTACATGACCATAGTAAAACGAGCTGAACTTTTCTGTGTCTCCGTGTTGTGTTGTCGGGACGTTAGCTAGTCTGGGAAGGGGCGGGGGGTTCATGGCCAACCCCTTACGGGTTGACAGCCTGGATCGTTGCTCCTGCCCCCTCCTCCTCTTTCTTCTTCTTCTTCTCCTCCTCCTGCTCCTTCTTCGTCGTCGTCTCCTCCTGCTTCTACCCCTCCTCTTTCTCATCCTCTGCCTCCCATTCCTCTACCTCCTCCTCCACCTCCTCTTCCTCCTTGTCGTCGTGTCCTCCTCCTCTTCCTCCTCCTCCTTCTTCTTCTCCTCCTCCTCCTTTCCTGCCTCCTCCTCCTTTCTTCTTCTCCTCCTCCTTCTCTCCTGCCTCCCCCTCCTTCTTTTTCTCTCCTGCCTCCTCCTGCTCCTCCTTCTCCTCCTCCTTCTCTCCTTCCTCCTCCTCTTCCTCCTCCTCTTCCTCTTTCTCCCCTCTTTCTCCTCCTCCTCTCCTGCCTCCTCCTCTTTATCCTCCTCTTCCTCTTTCTCCCCCTCTTTCTCCTCCTCCTCTCCTGCCTCCTCCTCTTTATCCTCCTCTTCCTCTTTCTCCCCCTCTTTCTCCTCCTCCTCTCCTGCCTCCTTCTTCTCCTTCTCTTTCTCCTCCTCCTTCTCTTTCTCCTCCTCCTCCCCCTTCTTCTTCTCCTCCTCCTGCTCCTTCTTCTTCGTCGTCTCCTCCTGCTTCTACCCCTCCTCTTTCTCATCCTCTGCCTCCCGTTCCTCTACCTCCTCCTCCTCTTCCACCACCACCTCCTCCTCCTCCTCCTTTTTCTCTTCTGTCTGCTGTCTTGCTTCAATTGTGTCTGCAGTCACAGATGTGTGTGTGTGTGTAGGAGGCAGCAGCCTGGTGCTGTCGGGTAGTGAAGTACTGTTGTTGATGAATTGATTCGCGTGTTTGTCCATTCCCTTCTGTTTTGTTTATCCGTGGTAGTAACTTACGTATCTATTCATTGCACCAGCTCTCTGTTAGCTGTTGCTGCAACAGTTTAGGCTGATAGAGTAAGCATTCCATTGACAGACTATTTATACTTTTCATCTATCTTTCATCCGATTTCATGTTCATTTTTTTAATTTTTTTTTTTTTATTTGTGTAGTAAGCCCTGCAAAGATTAAGGCTTCGCGTCAAACACAGACGTGTGCAAGGAGAGAGGATAAAAATAAAGGATAAAAATAAAAATAAAAAAGAAAGAAGAAAGAATGGATTTCAACAAATTAAGATACAAACGAACGAAGACTTGGGTAGAACTGCACATGACAGAACGAGAGAGAGAGAGGGGGGTGGGGGGGGGGGAAGGATGTGTAGAAAGGTAGAGAAAAAAAAAAGGTGGGGTGGAGGATAAGGTGGGGGGGGGGGGGGGGGGGGGGGGGGGAGGGAGGGATAGAGAGAAGGAGAAAGCGACTGGAGGGTCCGCCGGAAATAACAATGGAGAGAGAGAGAGAGAGAGAGAGAGAAAGACTGAAACTGAAACTGAAAAATGTTTTAATGCCATTGACATTACAGTCCTATTGGCATGGGACACATCAGAATAATCGTTTAACACATACAAACCAAATAGCATGAATATAACATGTATCAAAGTCGCAGCAACAAACCTGCTGCAAGACAATAGAAAACACTTATGTCAAAAACGGCTAAACCCACGTTCGACAAACTCACGGCGTGATCAGCCTAAAAGAAAAGTAAGAAAAAAGAAAAGTAAACCTATACATGTTCAGTTAATTTGCACTTTCTCCGTGCATATTCAAAAACGATACAAATGTCGGCTTCTTTGAATCGACCATCCAACCTAAACGCTATGACAGTTAAAGCTGTGTTTTTTTGTGTGTTTTTTTCCGAGACTGCAATTCTTTTGTTGTGTATGCATTTACAAGTCAGAGCAATTCTTGCTACGAAAGTGCCAAGCAAGGGCGATAAATTTAGCAAGTGACCGAATTATCTTTTCATTATCTGACAAAAGGAGATGGATGATGTCCCTTTCAACTGAAACACTTTCTTTAAAAACTTCACATTTTTTACGGATATCACTGTAGGCGTTACACACAAAAAGAAAATGAATTTCGTCTTCTGTCTGCGCCCCACACATAGGGCATGGGGGCTGAATGGATGTGTCAATGGAGTACCATCTTTTACTGGCATTCAGCCCCAATACCCTTAGCCTGAACCGAGCAAGACTAAGTGTGCCATTTATTGTTTAGAACTGAAATATATTTTTCCGTCTCAAATATACTCTTAAACGAAAGAAACCAGCTATATTTTCCGAATCTTCTAAATTAGAGTGCCAATCCTGTTTGTATGAAGAAATAAGTCTATCTTTAAATTCAGATAAGAATAATTTCACATCACTAACTCCTTGACACATCCAAACAATCCCGAAACCATGAACATTTAAAACATTCTGCACATAGTATGCCCAGTTATATTTTCCAGACTCAGGTTGATTCACCATCATGAGATACGCTTGTTTACATATTCTTTCAGAAGGAAGCTGTGTTAGCCTAAGCCAGTATTTAATGCATTTAATCCAAGTTGTGATAAATAAAGGGTAACGACCAACTTCACCATAAATCATTTTATTAGATGAATGCAATGGTACTGAAAGAAAACGTTTTATAGCATATGTGTGTACTTTTTTCCATTTCACTATTGTTACATAAACCCCATACTTCTGCCCCATATGACAACATTGGTACAACCTGTGAATCAAAGAGTTTCCAAAAAATTGGAAAAGTCAATGCAATTTAGTTTCTTTAACGATTTTATAATTTCTATTGTTCCTTTTTTCCCTTTTCTACAGGATTCGACCCATGTGCTCTGAAGACTCAGCTTTGTGGTGAATAAAAGACCTAAATATTTGTAAGAGTTTGAAACCCTGATCTCATTGTTGCCATAAAACCATCTTTCATGCACTGAGAGATGTCCTCCTTTACGAAAAACCATGACATTTGTTTTATCCATATTTACAGAAAGATCCAATCTGTCAGCTTCCTCCTTCAAAGCATTTATCTGGTTTTGTAAGCCAACTACAGTGTCTGACAAAAGAATTATGTCATCAGCAAACAAAAGCAAAAATATCCCAACAGCACCAGGAATCAGTTGAATACCATGTCTTCCCTTTTGGGCAACCTCCTTAGCAAGTTCATTAATGAAAAATGAAAACAGTAAAGGGCTAAGCAAACATCCCTGCTTCACTCCACGTGGACATTCAAACACTCAGAATATACACATCTGTATCTCACACAAGCAAGTACTGAGTCATACACACTTCTAAGTGCCATGTATAATTTACCATTCACACCCTCCTTATGCAATATACTCCACAGCAAGTTCCTGTTGACAGAATCAAAAGCCTTGCGAAAATCTATAAAAGCTACATATAATTTAGTGTTCCTAAGAAGATATTTTTGAACAAGGGAGTATAATGTGAAAATATGGTCTATTGTACTATAGCCTGATCTAAATCCTGCTTGTTCCTCAATTATTTTTTCTTCTCTTTCTGCCCATTCTGTTAGCCGTTTGTTTAAAATGTTTGTGTAGACCTTACCAAGAATACTAGTAAGTGCAACACCACGGTAATTGTCTGGGTTATTGGTATCACCTTTTTTATGCAGAGGGATTATAATAGATTTAGCCCAGTCTGTTGGAAATACACCTTCATTAAACAGCTTTTGGGGGGGGGGGGGGGGGGGGGGGGGGGAAGGATGTGTAGAAAGGTAGAGAAAAAAAAAGGTGGGGTGGAGGATAAGGTGGGATGGGGGTGGGGGGGGGAGGGATAGAGAGAAGGAGAAAGCGACTGGAGGGTCCGCCGGAAATAACCATGGAGAGAGAGAGAGAGAGAGAGAGAGAGAGAGAGAGAGTGTGTGTTCGGCGGGACATTCGGAGTGAGAGAGGGAAGGTGGAGACTCGGAGAGAGAGAGCGAGAGAGAGAGAGAGACAGAGCACGATTGAGAGACCCTTCAGCATTTTGAAGAACTGATCGAAGTGCCAGGGTCTGGTTTGTTTCTTTATTTTCTTTCTTTCTTTCTTTCTCTCTTTCGTCTTTTCTTTTAATACTTCTTTAGTTTGCTGTCTTTAATTCTGTCCCTTTTTCTTTATTTGAACTTTTTTTCTCTGTTTCGTTATTTTCGTTCCATCTTTCCTTCTTTCTTAGATCGATGTGTCATTCATTGCCTGGTTCTTACTTTCTTTTCTTTTTGTTTTTTTTCTCTCTGTCTATCTTTTCCTCCCTTCTTTTATGTCTTTCTGTCTTACATTCTGTCCTTCTTTTTTCCATCCATTCACTAACTTTTTCCCTTTTTCATTATTCCCTTCCCGCCTTCAGTTCTTTCATTTCTTTTCTCCTCTTTCCTTCTTTCTTTCCCTCCCTTCCGTCCTCCGTCCTTTCTTCTTTCCATCCATCCTTGGTTCTTTCCTTTCCTTTCTCTTCTCTCTCTTTCTTTCTTTCCCTCCCTTCCGTCCTCCGTCCTTTCTTCTTTCCATCCATCCTTGGTTCTTTCCTTTCCTTTCTCTTCTCTCTCTTTCTTTCTTTCCCTCCCTTCCATCCTCCGTCCTTTCTTCTTTCCATCCATCCTTGGCTCTTTCTTTTCCTTTCTCTTCTCTCTCTTTCTTTCTTTCCCTCCCTTCCGTCCTCCGTCCTTTCTTCTATCCATCCATCCTTGGTTCTTTCCTTTCCTTTCTCTTCTCTCTCTTTCTTTCTTTCCCTCCCTTCCATCCTCCGTCCTGTCTTCTTTCCATCCATCCTTGGTTCTTTCCTTTCCTTTCTCTTCTCTTTCTTTCTTTCTTTCTTTCCCTCCCTTCCATCCTCCGTCCTTTCTTCTTTCCATCCATCCTTGGTTCTTTCCTTTCCTTTCTCTTCTCTTTCTTTCTTTCTTTCTTTCCCTCCCTTCCATCCTCCGTCCTTTCTTCTTTCCATCCATCCTTGGTTCTTTCCTTTCCTTTCTCTTCTCTTTCTTTCTTTCTTTCTTTCTTTCCCTCCCTTCCATCCTCCGTCCTTTCTTCTTTCCATCCATCCTTGGTTCTTTCCTTTCCTTTCTCTTCTCTCTCTTTCTATCTTTCCCTCCCTTCCGTCCTCCATCCTTTCTTCTTTCCATCCATCCTTGGCTGTTTCCTCTCCTTTCTCTTCTCTTTCCTTCCTTCTTTCTTTCTTTCTTTCCCTCCCTTCCATCCTCCATCCTTTCTTCTTTCCATCCATCCTTGGTTGTTTCCTTTCCTTTCTCTTTTCTTTCAGTTATTTCTTTCACTCCCATTCCCAACCTCGCCAAACATGTGTCATTCCATGTATTCTGTCGTTCTGTCTTCTTCCTGAAAACTGAAAGCTCGGTTGATTGCCAGTGACAGTCGTTGTTGCACCAACAGGAAGCTTAGCGACAAGAACTTTCCACGCTCCACACACACACACACACACACATGCGTGCGCAAACACACATGCACACACACACACACACACACACACACACACACACACACACACACACATGAGAGGGGAGACAGATAGATGGATGGATAGATAGACAGGTATATAGATAGAAACACAGAGAGGGGGAGAGTTGATACGTGTAACATGGGAGGGGCGAAACTGCTGAACTGCCGAGAGAGAGAATGACAGAGAGAGACAGAGAGAGAGAGAGAGAGAGAGAGAGAGAGAGAGAGAGTCCCTGAGGACAACATGTCGGAAAAGTATTTGTCAGTTCCTTTCTTCCTTCCTTCCTTCCACCCTTTTTCTCTTCCTTCCCTCCTTCCTCTGGGGCAAAAGGGAGACAGACTAAGAAGAAGTGGGAACAGATTAGAATTTCCTGAGAAAAAAAATACAATGAAAGGTATTCGTCATTTATTCGTTCTTTTCTGTTCTCTTTTCACCCCCACCCCCTTTTTTTCATGTCTGTCTTTATCTGTCCTTTTCTTTCTTACTTTTCTGTATTTCTGTATTCTTTTCTTTCTTTTTCAATCTTTCTTTCATTTCTTTCCCTTTTTTGCTTTCTTTTACTGTGGTTTTAGTACTTACGTAGTAGACGATTGTACATATTTCACCCCCGAAAACGGAGTTTGGCTGCCTACGTGGCGGGGTAAAAACGGTCATGCACGTAAAAGCCCACTCGTGTACATAACGAGTGAACGTGGGAGTTGCAGCCCACAAACGAAGAAGAAGAAGAAGAAGAAGAAGAAGAAGAAGAAATACATATTTCTTCCTGACTGTCTTTCTGACTTTACTTTCACTGAATCAATCCATTTTTCTCAACTGATTAACTCACCCAGTACGGCCGAGTCCTCTCTTCTCCTCTACACAGACCCCTCAGATGTCCAGTGGGTGTCTGAATGACCCAACCTTTAGCTTCCGTCGTCAGAATTGTTGTATTCTTTGTCAACATTCACGTCTTCAGTATAAGAGCCTTCCGCTTGCAATATTTTGATGATGGTAATTGGGGTGAAACGCTGTTAACGTCGTCTCTTTCGCCGTTCGTATGGAGAGAGTTAACCTTACGCCTTGACGATGATGACAGGTTACTCTGGCAAGGATTCATTCCAAACGATGTCCAGTTCTTTGTTGCACTTAGTCACAATGCCAGATTTAAAATTTAATCGTTGGAGTTAAAACGGAAGTGCATGGCTTGTATTGTGAGAAAAAAAGAAAGAAAGATTGAATGAAAGAACTGATATCTTGTGTTTGTTTTCTCTATTGCCGCATGGGTTATCAGACAGTGCACGTGTTATGAGATTGTTGATTGTGGTTTTGTGGTTGTTGTTGTTGTTGTTTTCCTTGTTGCTGTCTCTCGCAACAGTCGTTTTTATAGCCCAGAGAAAGCCCGTGTCGTCAAACACAACGTGACATTCTGATTAATTCGCATCCGTACGAACTGACCGATTACATGAAACAAGGAAGTACGAGGGTAGATCAAAATTTCTCGGCTTAACATAGAAACAATGGCACTGACTGTAAAACATGAGCTCATCTGTAAACTATAATCTCTTGAAAGGTTATTTACAAAGTTGCAACTATTTGTCAGTATTTGTTTGCGTTTTCTGTTCTTTTTCTTTTTTTAAATTGTTGTTTTGTTTTTTGTTGAAAGTTTCCACGATAGCGAAAAAGACAAAAAGGAAACCCGTATGAGAATCAGGTATTTGAAGAAAAAAAGGCATGACACCCAAGTTCATCCATCAGCGCATGGTGAAGACACTTGGTGATGACTCCCCTTCTTATCCAACAATCGAGAAGTGGGCTGCTAACTTCAGGCGGGGCAGGGAGAGCACAGAAGGTGACCCACGGCCCGGTCACCCCAAATTCTCAACCACTGATGATCAAGTGGAAGCCATTTACAGCATTGTCTTGGATGACAGGTGTTTGTCTCCTGCACAAATAGCCAACACTATGGGCATCACTTATAGTTCAGTGCAGACGGTTTTGACTGACATCTTGGGGATGAGTAAGCTGTCTGCAAGAGGGGTGCCGAGACTGCTGACGCCAGATCAGAAGCTGGCCAGACTTGAAACTTCAAGGGATCTCCTGACTCGTTTCCAGGACGACAAGGGGTCTTCTGACTCGTTTCCAGGACGACCCTGTCACCCAAGACGAAACGCCTCCCAAGAAATTCAAACGGGTGGCATTTGTTGAAAAGGTCACGGCTTATGTTTTAAGGGTTCAGAGGGAATCATAATGATTGACTGCCTACGAAAGGGTCACACCATTACAGAAGACTGCTGTGCCTCAGAACTGCGTCAACTTAAAAGCCATCAAAGAAAAACGCCGATGAATGCTCCGAGCAGGGGTCTTTTTGTTGCATGACAATGCACCCGTTCACACTGCACAAATGGCAGTGGCTGAGGCTGCCAACTATGGATTTCAACCTTTGCCCCACCCCCCTTGTTCAGCAGACCTGGCTCCACCTGACTTCCCCAAACTGAAATCCCATCTTCCTGGGTGCCGGTTTGGGAGTCGTGATGACTTCATTCAGGACGTTGAGGCATTTTTGGACGGAGGCGCAAGATGGAACCTTCTTCCACGCAATGTCTGAACACTGCTGGACATAGTGCACTGCAGTCAGGAGAGACTGTATTGAAATACAGAAAAGAGTTAAGTTTCTCCAGCCAAGCTTCCTTGGTGAGGCCGATAACGTTTTGATTTACCCTCTTACAGTTTCTTTTCATGTGACAGAGGTACGTAATTCAAACCTTTTTTATTTTGATTTTAATCTTTCACGTACCCCTTTCTTACGGTTTTGGACATCAGTCCATGAGTCACCTAAATCCATGATTTTAGTTTCGAAATGAATCTGTCAGACAAAAAGTCTCTTGCTCCTTCTCTGTAAATATCAGATTTTGTTTTCGTTTTTTTTCCTTCAAATATTTCGCCTTTCTCTCCCAAGTTTCTTTCGCCTGTAGATATATCTACTCCCGCCCCCACGCTACTGCCTTCTCTCCCATTCGGTGTCAGATAAATCTGTCATCTTTCAGCCAGCTTCCCGAGAAAGACGGAAAAATAAGAGCCAGCAGAGATCTGTCTGTGTTGGCTAAAATCGCTCTTCCTGCTCCCCGTTTATCCGCCCGGATGCCTCCTCTGGTCACTTTCCTTCAGGGATAGGAGCTGACTTATTTTCTCCATGTTTGTTTTCTGTAAAACTCCCCTGTTTAAATAACACCCACCCACCCATCCTTTACCCATTTCTTCCACCACCACCACCACCACCCGCCACAGTCCTTCCAAAATCTATGTTTTTGTTTGTTCCTAAAAAACAACAACAACGTGTATTTCAATGAAAAAACCCCCCCAACAAACAAACAAACAAAAAGCAAGCGAACGTATTCTTTCTTTTCCAGCATGGGTGTTGCTATGAATGGCTTAACAGCTGTGTGGTTATCAGGGTCTGTCGGTCGGTCTTCCACCTCTAGGCTTAGTGTGCTCCAGGTTCCAGTCCACGGAAACAATGATTCTCGTGTTTTCCATCCAGCCTCAGAGTTTAGTTACGGTTCACCCCCACTTTCTATTTCTTTCTGTCTGTTCGCAGTTATCCCTCTGTCTCTTTGCTTTTGTCTCTCTCTCTTTTTCTCTGTCTTTCATTGACATTCTGAAACGTCGAAGTGTCTTTTTTCTTTCTTTTTTCTCTCTCGCTCATTCGCTTGCTAACCCGTTCTGGCATCCCCTCTTTATTTCTTTCGTTAAGTGAATAAATGAATATACACTTAATTCTTCTCCATTTTCTTATGCTGTCTCATCTCACCGACCCCCCTCCCCCTTCTCTCTCTCTCTCTCTCTTTTTAAAATTTGTATTTATTTTTTTTTTACCTGTGCATTTTACTAACACCATGCTAGTGCCTGTATGTCATGTGTGTGTGTGTGTGTGTGTGTGTTTGTGTGTGCGTGCGTGCTTGCGTGCGTGCGTGCGTGTGTGTGTGTGTGTGTGTGTGTGTGTGTGTGTGGTGGTTTTGTTTTGATTTATGCATATTTTTTTTCTCTGTTGTGTATCTCTACTAACACCATGCTTTCATTTTATTAAATATTGTGTAGTGTAGACCCTATTCAGGGCGGGGACTGGATGTAAAAAAGCACACCAGTGCTTATCTATTATCCTCGATATAAAGAATTTGTCTTGTCTTTCTCTCAAAGAGGGGGGGTCAAAGGTGAGCCGTGTCAGTGAGGACGTACGTTTGTGAGCTCCTGCGATTTTTGCCAAATTTACTTACTTGAGATTTTTTTCAGTTGCTGTACTTCGTGCATGAGGTTGGTGTTGTGTCATGCCTGTCTCACCGTTACATTTCAGAGGTGTGTGTGGCAGTTTTCTGTCAGTCTACATCAATTTTATGTTTGACCGTGCAAAGTTTAAGGCAGCCATGTATCTGCGTGTGTTGACCTTACGAAGCAGAACGGACGGTGTCATGGCAGGTATGCTCCTCTTTCTGTTATATATGGGGAATTTGATCCATCAGTGTGGTGACATTGAACTGAACCCCGGACCTCCAAAACAAGTCACATTGAGACAGACACGACTGAATAGTGGTGGACAAAGACGAAATAGTACTGACCAAGTGGCAAGTGAAAAACTGAATGATGACCCCACTATTAGAGATGTTATGTCAATGTTGCTTGGCTACAATGCAAGGTTTGATGATCTGAAAAATGACATGACAGATTTGAAAGAGTCGTATTCTGACCTAAAACAAGAAGTGCATGACATAGCGAGCAATGTTAAGAGCTTGAGAGAAGAAAATGATGTTTTGAAAGAAGAAAACTGTGCTTTGAAAAAGAAAGTAGAAAATTTGGAGAAAAAGGTTGATGATTTGGAAGGTCGATCAAAGCGCAATAACTTGATCATCCATGGAATACCGAGAGTCAAAGACGAAACGTGGCAAGACTGTGAGAAATCGGTCAATGAGATGCTGACAGATAGGTTGGAGATGTCAGAGTACAGTTTGACAGAGTACACCGTGTGAGTGCCAATCCTAAGTCTCCCATTGTTGCTTGCTGTACTTTCTACAAAGATAAGGAGAAGATTTTGAAAGATAAAAGTAAGCTAAAAGGAAGTGGTATATTTATTGGTGAAGATTTCTCTGCAAAAGTCAGAGAAATCAGGAGGAAATTGACCCCTCATCTTAAGGCAGCCAGAGACCAGAGAAAGAAAGTCACCATGGTGTACGATCACTTGGTGATCGAGGGGAAAAAGTACTATTTAGACACCGGTGATAAACTGAAAGAAGCCACGTAGGGTTTCGGCCGGCCCATTGAACCATTATGTGTTTTGTCCTCTAATCCTTTTGGAAATATACCGATTTTGATGCAAGACATGTCAAGAGGGTCAAGTTTAAGCCTAGCACCGGGTGTAGATTTTGTGTGTGAAACTGGGTACAGAGCGGTAGCTGGCAGCAGGCCAACCATGACACCTGTGTCAGATGACAGTGATCGTGTTGCCAACAGGGAGGGTGGGGAACATGGTGACCTGGCCAGTGACAGTCCGGTGTGTGTTGCAGCTTTCAAAGAGCACGTGAATCACATGAGGCCAAATGGAACTTCACGGCATGATGAACACTTTCCGGGATTACCCGATGAGGTCTACATGTTTGGAACAAAATTGTGTGTTGATAATGACGTGTGTGTTGTGAGTGAAAAACCACGTGTTCTTGATTGTGAAGATAAATGTTTTGCAGCTCATGTGAAGTTCTCTCCAGTACGTTCAAATTTGTTGTGTTCAAATACGCTTGATAGTTGTTGTGAAGACAATATTAAAAATGACGAATGTATTAGAAGTTGTGTGGACAGTGATGATGAGTTTGTGAGTGCGGATAAACGTAATGAGAATAAACATAATAGTGCATTTTGTACCGCGAGGGAAGACGTGGGAGAGAGAGGAGGAGGGAGCAGTAATGAGAGGATGAATGAGAGTGGTGATGAAAGTTGTGATGATTATGTGAACGGGAATGGGGAGGTGGGTGATGACAGTCTGAACACCACACTTTCCGGAAATTTGGATTTTTTGAGGAATAAATTAACTTTTCTTCACTGGAATGTATGTGGCATCATGTCAAAACTTGATGATGCAGATTTTGTTAAGTTTGTTTCATCTTTTGATTTTGTTTGTCTAGTTGAGACATTTGTTGATAAGTTTGAGTTCAATTTATTTAAAGAACACAGATTGTTTATAAAACCAGCAGTCAAGTTGACGCAGCACGGACGACGATCTGGGGGAATAATTTGCCTTGTGCGGAATGAGTTGGTTCCTTATGTTCGTCAGGTGGAGGATGAGAGTGATTTTTGCATGTATTTTGTGCTAGAGAAACATTTTTTCCATTTTCCTAAAGATGTATTATTTGTATGTGTGTATATACCTCCTGAAAATTCGCCATACTACTCTAATTGTGATATTGATAATGGAATAATTATGCTTGAGGATAGTATTGTAGACAAGTTGTGTGTATTTGATGATATTGACATGATACTTTGTGGAGATTTGAACGCAAGGACTTCTAATTATTTACCCAACTTTTTTGATGAAAACAGACTACATAAAAACTATGGAAAGGATGATGAAAACCATATGGTCAGAAATTCTCAGGATGCGGTACTAAATTCTTATGGAAAGAAATTATTAGATATGACCACTGCTTTGGGATTGTGCATTTTAAATGGCCTATGTAATGGCGACCAACATGGTCGTTACACATACATATCTGATCAAGGTAGCAGTGTGAACGACTATTACCTGGCTTCTGTAACTTTTTTTGAACATGTTTGTGACATTTTGACACTTGATATTCTGGACAGGATAGAATCTGATCATCTCCCTCTTTTGTTGTCCTTTGACTGGCAGGCTACTTGCATGTCTACCAGATATCCTGCTAATGTGAATGAGCAACAGTTCATTGATAGATATAGATGGAGTACATTACATGTGTTATAGTGTGCCAGCAGTGTCACCCCCCACCACCCACACTCTGTCCCCCCCCCCCCCACCCCTCCTTCTTATCTCCCTTCCCGCTCCATCCCAAGTCCAGTCTTTGAGGTTGTGCCGACACCACGCCATCCTCCCCCCTTCCACCCCTCCACCTCCTCACCCCACTCCCTAGTCGGCGCCTTTGGTCCGCGACACCGCGTCACCAGTCCCAGTTGTAGGAACACGTGCGGTTGTGCGACGTCTGCTGCAATTCCCGTGCTGAGCAGAACGTCCCGTGTGGCAGCCTGTCTTTCAAGTCGTTCCCCGTCTCCCCGTTCACAACCGCAGCTGACGTAGATGGCAGGACTTCGGAACGAAAACTAGGGAAAATTTATGCTAATGCGAACTTTGATCAAGCCGGCTAACAGGCCCAGAGTTTTATTGTCCTGTCTCCTCAATCTCTTTGTGACGTAAACGGGTGAAGGTGTCATCATAGAATGTGTATAGACAAGTGGGTTGAAGTAGCGAATCAGATCATTCTGTAGCTTGCATTAGTATACACAGTATGTTGGGGGAAGGGATAAAACCAGTCAGCACAGCCAGTTCTCAGCTGTCTCCCAGAAGAACTGACTGACACAGGGTGACTGACTGATCAGTGATGTGAGGAACAAGGAAATCCTTGTTGGGCTGTGAGTACATGACTTGGAATGGTTTTATGTTATGTTGATAACTTAGTTGTGTTGGGAAACTATGTTTTATGTCAGTGGACAGCCAGTGTAAGTTGATCTTGTGGCTTGTGGAAAGAAAAGGGGTTAATGTGTGAAAGCTACCCACTGAGAGAAGTACTGGCCTAAATCTTTTGAGTCCCCCCACCCCCCTTTCTATTTGGTTACAGATATCTTGGTCTGTATTTTTGATGTATTACTTACTTGTTTTGTATATAGTAGGTGGTGTTGGTTCAGTGTGAACTGAACAGATCTATGGGCTAACACACTGTCAGTGTGTGTTGAGGGTTTTTCATGTGTGTGTGTATGCACATGGGGGTAGCAGCAAGTGTTGTGGAACACATGTTTGAGTTATTGGTAGTTGTGGTAACATGTGTAGGAGTTGTGCTTTGTGTCAGTGGTTTACTTTGTTCAGACAAAGTGGGAAGGAACATTGTAATGTGATTAGTGAGTTGGCAAACTATGAGAGCATTGAGGGTCAGTGCTATGTTGTTGCACATTGCTGTGTACCAGATATGTTGGAAGTAATGATTTCCTTTCAAGTACTTGTGTCGGTGGCATACTTTGTGAAGACAAAGAGATTTGTTTGGTAATGGTAGCACACAGTTAAGTTGAATGATGGGTAACATGAGTTGGAACACAGGGTTGTATTGGTCAGCGATATGTTTTGTACACAGTATGGTAATTGGTATGTCACTGCTGGTGGCAGGTAAGCTTGATGAAGCTTGTACCTCACATAGATCTTTGTGTGAGAGTAGTGCATACTGGTGGACCTGTGATGAAAGGTGCTGAGAGGGTATAGGCCTTTTATGTCAGTGATGTCCAGATATTTGAGATTTTATCTGACCTTGGTTTTGGTTGTGTGTTTGTGTTCCAGGTGTGCTGCTTTAGGTTTAGGGTGAATTTTACCGTGCTGCTTATAGGTGCTGCTTTAGGTGTAGGGTGAACTGCTTAGTGTGTGTGCTGTATTGTAAAGTAAACACTCTATAAAAACCACTCCATGTGGCCCTGCTATTGATGTGAGGAGAGAGTGAGTGAGTGCATCATTAGTTGATCCTATATCCCCCTGCATAACTCCCCTCTCTCTCTTGGAATAGAATTGAACCACACTCTAAAACAAACAGCACCTTTTTACAACTTGGCGTCGCCGACAGGATAGGCAGGTAGAGTGTTTTACTGTAGGCAGGTTAAGCAGTTAGTAGGACTTAAGCAGCACACAGCCAGGTAACACAGCCAAGTAGCACAGCCCAGAGATGACAACCCCAACTACAATGGCGCAGGAGTTTCCCATGGGGTGGTACGTGGCACCCACGCTCCCAGTGTTTACTGGTGAGTCATGCGAGATGTCGGCTGAGGACTTCATCATGGAGGCGAAGAGAGTCCTGGCTGCGTACCCCATGGGAGACGAGATGGCTGCCTACTTCATCTACAGCCATCTGCAGGGAACTGCACGCAGGGAGCTGATGCTGCGGACCTGGAGGAGACCAACACCCCAGAGAAGGTGATCAACATTCTGCTGGGGGTGTTCGGTGACGGGAGGCGTGTCACCACACTGCTGTCCACCTTCTTCAGCAGGGAGCAGTTGCCAGAGGAGTCCACCTTGGACTACTCCCATGCTCTGTGCAGCATGGGGAGGATCATCCGGACGAAGAGCACTGGGGCCCTCACCGCTGAAATGCTGAGGGACCACTTCATTGATGGCCTCTGGAACCTCCTGCTGAAAAGGGAGCTGCGCCAGGTAGTGAGGAGGGAGCCACACACCACCTTCATTCAGGCGAGGGATGAAGCCCTGAGACTGTGGCAAGAAATGGAGGAGGACCAACAACAGCAACAGGCCAGGGAAGAGACAGCAAAATTAGGGGACAAACTGTTGTGTTTAGAAGAGAGTATTAGGTCCATGCAGGGGTTAATGTCAGATTTAGTCAGTCAGAGAGATGGGGCAGTGATAGAGAACAGGGATTTGGGCAAAAGGAAGAGAAGGAATAGACGTAGGAAAGGTCAGTCAGTGGTGGGAAATGGGATTTCCACAAAGGTGGGGAAGGTTCTCCCCAAGGAAAAACACAAAGATTTCCACAATGAGAACCAGAGAGACTTGCCCAATAGTCTCAGGAGGCAGGATCCGAGTCTGAAAGAAAAGACTCCAGTCAGAACAATAGCTGATTGTGAGGATGATCCTTGCCAGGGTGAATGGGTGCTGCTGCCCATACCACCTGATCCAGGAATTCCTGGTACATGTGCCACATGGGAGGGCACAGGTGACGGAGACTGCCAGGATGCAGTTGAGTCTCCCGGATGGTCACACAGATCGGTGGTAACCGGTTTGTGTGAGAATGGCACCAGGTCTCATCCGAAGCCTGGGGTGCACGGGACATGCGCAGGTGCCATGGTCCTAGCTCAGACTGACAGGGTTGGGAAACTGTCAGGGTCAAGCTGTAGGGTTAGAGCCAGGGACAGGAGTCGTGCAAGCCATCCGGCATTGGTTAGAGTTGTTGCTACAGCCTGCTAGGGGATAATCTGAATGAGAAAAACTGTATGTCATGCTGTGTTGTTGTTTTCCTTCATTCCAGGATTTGTGGTTGCTGATGTGTGTCACCTGGAACACTGTTGATTTTTGCATTGTGTAGCTCCCCGTTTGATTTTTTTATGTATGCTTTTTTGGGGTTATGGTGTTATGTACAGCTTTATCATTTTGAAATGTACTTTTGGTGGTTTCTTTTGTCCTGTAATGTCTTCATTTTCACATGTTTATGTTTTTGCTGATTTTTGGGTTAGAGAACTAATCTCCCCATTAGCATTAATTGATGACGGCAGTGGTCAGCATGTGGTCAGCAGCAATGAGGACATTGCATTCAAAAGCCGGGGGTGGGTGTTATAGTGTGCCAGCAGTGTCACCCCCACCACCCACACTCTGTCCCCCCCCCCCCCCCCCACCCCTCCTTCTTATCTCCCTTCCCGCTCCATCCCAAGTCCAGTCTTTGAGGTTGTGCCGACACCACGCCATCCTCCCCCCTTCCACCCCTCCACCTCCTCACCCCACTCCCTAGTCGGCGCCTTTGGTCCGCGACACCGCGTCACCAGTCACAGTTGTAGGAACACGTGCGGTTGTGCGACGTCTGCTGCAATTCCCGTGCTGAGCAGAACGTCCCGTGTGGCAGCCTGTCTTTCAAGTCGTTCCCCGTCTCCCCGTTCACAACCGCAGCTGACGTAGATGGCAGGACTTCGGAACGAAAACTAGGGAAAATTTATGCTAATGCGAACTTTGATCAAGCCGGCTAACAGGCCCAGAGTTTTATTGTCCTGTCTCCTCAATCTCTTTGTGACGTAAACGGGTGAAGGTGTCATCATAGAATGTGTATAGACAAGTGGGTTGAAGTAGCGAATCAGATCATTCTGTAGCTTGCATTAGTATACACAGTATGTTGGGGGAAGGGATAAAACCAGTCAGCACAGCCAGTTCTCAGCTGTCTCCCAGAAGAACTGACTGACACAGGGTGACTGACTGATCAGTGATGTGAGGAACAAGGAAATCCTTGTTGGGCTGTGAGTACATGACTTGGAATGGTTTTATGTTATGTTGATAACTTAGTTGTGTTGGGAAACTATGTTTTATGTCAGTGGACAGCCAGTGTAAGTTGATCTTGTGGCTTGTGGAAAGAAAAGGGGTTAATGTGTGAAAGCTACCCACTGAGAGAAGTACTGGCCTAAATCTTTTGAGTCCCCCCACCCCCCTTTCTATTTGGTTACAGATATCTTGGTCTGTATTTTTGATGTATTACTTACTTGTTTTGTATATAGTAGGTGGTGTTGGTTCAGTGTGAACTGAACAGATCTATGGGCTAACACACTGTCAGTGTGTGTTGAGGGTTTTTCATGTGTGTGTGTATGCACATGGGGGTAGCAGCAAGTGTTGTGGAACACATGTTTGAGTTATTGGTAGTTGTGGTAACATGTGTAGGAGTTGTGCTTTGTGTCAGTGGTTTACTTTGTTCAGACAAAGTGGGAAGGAACATTGTAATGTGATTAGTGAGTTGGCAAACTATGAGAGCATTGAGGGTCAGTGCTATGTTGTTGCACATTGCTGTGTACCAGATATGTTGGAAGTAATGATTTCCTTTCAAGTACTTGTGTCGGTGGCATACTTTGTGAAGACAAAGAGATTTGTTTGGTAATGGTAGCACACAGTTAAGTTGAATGATGGGTAACATGAGTTGGAACACAGGGTTGTATTGGTCAGCGATATGTTTTGTACACAGTATGGTAATTGGTATGTCACTGCTGGTGGCAGGTAAGCTTGATGAAGCTTGTACCTCACATAGATCTTTGTGTGAGAGTAGTGCATACTGGTGGACCTGTGATGAAAGGTGCTGAGAGGGTATAGGCCTTTTATGTCAGTGATGTCCAGATATTTGAGATTTTATCTGACCTTGGTTTTGGTTGTGTGTTTGTGTTCCAGGTGTGCTGCTTTAGGTTTAGGGTGAATTTTACCGTGCTGCTTATAGGTGCTGCTTTAGGTGTAGGGTGAACTGCTTAGTGTGTGTGCTGTATTGTAAAGTAAACACTCTATAAAAACCACTCCATGTGGCCCTGCTATTGATGTGAGGAGAGAGTGAGTGAGTGCATCATTAGTTGATCCTATATCCCCCTGCATAACTCCCCTCTCTCTCTTGGAATAGAATTGAACCACACTCTAAAACAAACAGCACCTTTTTACACATGCACAAACCTTTTTTGACTCAATGAATTCGAGAAAAGTAAAAGAAGAAATAGACAATGCATCAGACTTGATTAAGGTAGACGTTAATTTAGCATTGATTAAGTTTAACCAAATTGTTAAAGATCAGGCAATGTACATGAAGAAAAGGGTCCCTATTACAAAAGAGTTACGACAAGAATGGTTTGACCGGGAATGTAGAATAACTAGACGTAAGGTGCGAAGACTTTTTAGAAAATTTAAACACACTTCAGATAAAGATGACAGAGTAATGTTTTGCATTGCAAGAAGAGAATACAAAAACATGATCTCTAGGAAAAAGAAAGAATACAATGAATCACTTCTAAATGAATTGGTAAATTCAATAACATGCCAGAAGATGTTTTGGGAAACAATAAATAAAGTCTCATGTAAAAAGTATCAACCACAAAATAAGATATCTGTAGACCAGTGGTATGATCATTTTAGAAATGTACTTGAAAAAGAAGCAGATGATTTAGATGAAGATGATGTAATAGATGAAGCAGTAGAAGATGGAGCAAATGAAGTTATAAACAGACCAATATCCAGGGATGAATTATTGTTAGCAATTAGAAAATTGAAGAGTGGAAAATCAGCTGGACCTGATGAATTAATCGGCGAGTTTTTCAAAAATGGTGGTGAATCCATATTAATGTTTTTGTTGAATTTATTTAATCATTTATTTGACAATGGTATTTATCCACAAAACTGGACCGAATCAATTATTTTACCATTGTTTAAGAAAGGTGACGTGAATGACACAAATAATTATAGAGGAATATCATTATGTAATACTAGTAGTAAATTGTATAGTTCGATTATTAATTACAGACTACAAGAATGGGTGAGTTTAAACAACATAACAGGTGAACATCAAGCTGGTTTTAAGTAAGATTATTGTACTATTGATTAGATATTTACATTGTTAGCTGCTGTTCAGAGACAATTTGCCAATAATCAAAAGTTATATGTTGCATTTGTGGATTTTGAAAAAGCATTTGATTCAATATCTAGGAAATTGTTGTGGCCAGTTTTGTTAAAAAATGGAATTAGAGGTAAACTGTATCGATGTATTAAAAGCATGTACAGAGAAGTGAAAGCTAGGATAAGAAGTGGAGCGAAATTATCAGATTTTGTTAATTGCACCAGAGGAGTAAAGCAAGGCGATGTTTGTAGTCCTGTTTTATTTTCATTGTTTGTCAATGAGATTGCCCTCGAAATCATTGAAAACGGGCGACATGGGGTGACTTTTGATTTGATAGAGTTGTTTATGTTGCTTTTTGCCGATGATATGATTTTGTTATCAATATCAGTTATTGGTTTGCAAAGACAGTTGAATAGTTTGTATGAAGCCGCAATGAAACTAGAATTAAGAGTAAATATGGACAAAACAAATATAATTGTGTTTCGAAAGGGTGGGTATCTTAGTAGACATGAACAATGGTCTTATGGAAATGAAACAGTAAAAGTGGTAAATGTATACAAGTATCTTGGAATATTTTTTTCAACTAGACTTAGTTTTTCTTTTGCGTGTCAGGATTTAGTAAACAGAGCAAAGAGAGCTGTTTTGATTATACTTCGTGTTATGTACAAATTAGATTGTAGCTCATATACTATATTTATAAAGTTATTTGATTCTCAGGTACAGTCTATTTTACAATATGGTGCTGAAATATGGGCTTTTGAAAATGGTGCAGACATTGAAAGACTACACCTGTTTGCTATGAAACGTTTCTTGAATGTTGACAGGCGAACACCTAATGACTTTATTTATGGTGAACTTGGGAGATACCCGATATACCTAAATTCTTATGTAAAATGTATTAATTACTGGCTAAAATTAACTAGAATGGATAGTTATAGGTTACCATACAAAGCTTACAGGTCGCTGTATAATTTAGACAATAATGGTAAGAAGACTTGGGCTACAGGTATTAGAAAATGTTTGTGTTCCTATGGATTTGCCTATGTATGGGATAACCAGGGTGTTGAAAATGTAACAGGATTTAAGAAATGTTTTAAACAAAGACTTGTTGACTGTAGATGGCAGAGCTGGCATGATCACGTACAGAACAGCAATAGATTTGCTGAATACAGGATGTTTAAAGTGACAAATAGTGTGGAACCATATATTGAAATTGCAATGAATAGATATGTTAAATGTGCTCTGACTAAATTAAGATTTGGCGTAACAGACATTGCCTGCCATAGGTTTAGATTTAGCGACAGAAGAGTAGTTAAAGTACAGTGTCGTTTATGTCATGATTCAGAAGAAGATGAAATTCATTTTATGTTTTGCTGTCCTGTCTTTCACGACTTAAGGATAAAATATATTCAACCTAAGTTTTATAATAGCCCATGTCGCTTTAGATTTAATTTGCTTATGTCATCTAGAAATGAAATTGTTTTGCGTAATGTTGCGTTCTACATTTACTATGCCTTGAAACGATTACGTACGGCTGTAACTTAAATCATAGTATTAATTTGAATTTTCATGACAATAATTATGTTAAGATCAAATACTAGACACTGTGTTATTGTAATTTTGATTGTTTGTTTTGTGTATGATTTCCCCTTCAATTAGGGGCTTAGGCCTAAATTTGAATAAACATTTCGCATTCGCATTCGCATTCGCATTCTCTCTCTCTCTCTTTGTAAAATTTGTATTTATTTTTTTTTTACCTGTGCATTTTACTAACACCATGCTAGTGCCTGTATGTCATGTGTGTGTGTGTGTGTGTGTGTGTGTGTGTGTGTGTGTGTTTGTGTGTGCGTGCGTGCTTGCGTGCGTGCGTGCGTGTGTGTGTGTGTGTGTGTGTGTGTGTGTGTGTGTGTGTGTGGTGGTTTTGTTTTGATTTATGCATATTTTGTTTTTCTCTGTTGTGTATCTCTACTAACACCATGCTTTCATTTTATTAAATATTGTGTAGTGTAGACCCTATTCAGGGCGGGGACTGGATGTAAAAAAGCACACCAGTGCTTATCTATTATCCTCGATATAAAGAATTTGTCTTGTCTTGTCTTTCTCTCATTGTGCCTGTCGGCCTGCTTGGCTTTATCTCAGCCTCTGTCTCGCTATGCTTGTCCGTCTCCTTGTCTCTGTCTCCCTCTCTCTCATTTTCTCTCTCTCTCTTTCTCTGCCCCTTTCTCTCTCTCTACCTCCCTCTCTCTTTCGCCTTTCTCTCTCTCTCTCTTTCTCTATCCCCCTCTTAGTCCCTCCCTCTTTCTCTCTCTCTGTCTCTATTTCTCCCCCCCCCTCTCTCTCCCTGCCTCTCTTCCTCTTGTCTCTTTCTCTCCCATTGTGTGTGTATGTCTGGGTCTGTCCATCTGTCTCATTTTCCTCCCTCCTACGCCCCCCCCCCCCTTTTTTTTTCCTTCTCTGTCTCTCGTCTCTTTCTCTGTGTGTCTATATCTATATCCTTCCCTGTCTCCATTTCCCT
>NC_134878.1:52913772-52923772 GCF_041734735.1 Babylonia areolata | reverse complement strand
GCCACAATCATATCTATCTATCTATCTATCTCTCTCTCTCTCTCTCTCTCTCTCTCTCTCTCTCTCTCTCTCTCTCTATATATATATATATATGGATGGTATGTGGTAATGACGATTGGAAAAAGGCACAATTATCTCTCTCTCTCTCTCTCTCTCTCTATATATATGTGTGTGTGTGTGTGTGTGTGTGTGTGTGTGTGTGTGTGTGTGTGTGTTGGTGCCTGTGTGTCTGTATCTGTCTCTACCCTCTGTTTGTGGCTGTCTGTGTGTGCATGCATGTGAGCGGGAGTGCGCTTCGGTCAGAGCTAGCAGATAGTCACCGTCGTTATAAAATCCTCGTGATCGTTCCTGACTCGCGGCTGTGTTACGGTCTTACGACACAAAGACCCCCTTTGAAAAAAGAAAGTTGAGAGGTGATGCTGACAAAAAAAATGCACGCCAAATGTTGACGCTAAAGATATAAGGCTGTCAGATGAAATCAACAGATGAAAAACAAGGCTGCGAGGAAACGGTAACATTTCTTTGGGGCTTACAAACATGTTTTTGAATAACCCACGCGTGTTTGTTGCTGGCTGATAAATGGAAATAAGCAAACACGCACACACACACACACACACACACACACAGAAGTTGCAATCAGGTTGTTATGTCGACAACCACGTGATAAATTGCCCGACAAAGATAAAAACCACACCAGCCATCACAACCAGCATGATGATACAGATGGGTTTAGAAAGAAGACCGCATTATTGAAAACACGTTGGGCTTAAATGCATCTCGAAGGTACAGTCACCGTCACGAACAATGGTAGTAATGGAGACATACACCGTCACGAACAATGGTAGTAATGGAGACACACACCGTCACGAACAATGGTAGTAATGGACACACACCGTCACGAACAATGGTAGTAATGGACACACACCGTCACGAACAATGGTAGTAATGGAGACATACACCGTCACGAACAATGGTAGTAATGGACACACACCGTCACGAACAATGGTAGTAATGGACACACACCGTCACGAACAGTGGTAGTAATGGAGACTCACACCGTCAGGAACAATGGTAGTAATGGACACACACCGTCGCGAACAGTGGTAGTAATGGACACACACCGTCACGAACAGTGGTAGTAATGGAGACTCACACGGTCACGAACAATGGTAGTAATGGAGACACACACCGTCACGAACAATGGTAGTAATGGAGACACACACCGTCACGAACAATGGTAGTAATGGAGACACACACAGTCACGAACAATGGTAGTAATGGAGACTCACACCGTCACGAACAATGGTAGTAATGGAGACACACACCGTCACGAACAATGGTAGTAATGGAGACACACACCGTCACGAACAATGGTAGTAATGGAGACACACACCGTCACGAACAATGGTAGTAATGGAGACACACACCGTCACGAACAATGGTAGTAATGGAGACACACACCGTCATGAGCAATGGTAGTAATGGAGACACACACCGTCACGAACAATGGTAGTAATGGAAACACACACCGTCATGAGCAATGGTAGTAATGGAAACACACACCGTCATGAGCAATGGTAGTAATGGAAACACACACCGTCATGAGCAATGGTAGTAATGGAGACACACACCGTCACGAACAATGGTAGTAATGGAGACACACACAGTCACGAACAATGGTAGTAATGGAGACTCACACCGTCACGAACAATGGTAGTAATGGAGACTCACACGGTCACGAACAATGGTAGTAATGGAGACACACACCGTCACGAACAATGGTAGTAATGGAGACATACACCGTCACGAACAATGGTAGTAATGGAGACACACACCGTCATGAGCAATGGTAGTAATGGAGACACACACCGTCACGAACAATGGTAGTAATGGAAACACACACCGTCACGAACAATGGTAGTAATGGAAACACACACCGTCACGAACAATGGTAGTAATGGAGACACACACCGTCATGAGCAATGGTAGTAATGGAGACACACACCGTCACGAACAATGGTAGTAATGGAGACACACACCGTCATGAGCAATGGTAGTAATGGAAACACACACCGTCATGAGCAATGGTAGTAATGGAGACACACACCGTCATGAGCAATGGTAGTAATGGAGACACACACCGTCATGAGCAATGGTAGTAATGGAAACACACACCGTCACGAACAATGGTAGTAATGGAGACACACACCGTCATGAGCAATGGTAGTAATGGAAACACATATAAGCTACGTAAATTTTGTATGGGAAGACCTTTTTGAAGTAAACAGGGAGTTAAACTGAAAAAAAAAAATATCAAGAGAGAGAGAGAGAGAGAGAGAGAGAGAGAGAGAGAGAGCATTGAATGGCTTTCCTTCTAATCATACGATATCTTTTTCTCCCTAATTCCCTCATCCCTCAAACCCATCATCATCATCATCTCTGTCTTTCTGTGCGTCTGTCTATCGGTCTGTCTCTCCCCCTGCCCTCCCCCCGCCCTCCCCCGCTCTTTTATACTTGAAATTTCATCGCTTCTGTGAGGCTTCCCTGATCGCCTGATCGACACAGATCTTGCAGTTTTTAATATAAATCGATCGGGAATGGTATGAAAACTTTTCGGTTCCAAATTCCGACGAAGAAAAAAATCATTTTCAAATGAAAGGAATTTCAGATCTTGGGCACAGCGGGATATAACAGAAATGAATGTACAGGTCGACAAAGGAATGAAGGAAGAAGAAGAAGAAAAAGAAAGAAAGAGAGAGAGAGAGAGGCAGAGAGAGAGAGAGAAAGAGGGAAGGGGAGGGGAATGCTAGCAAACAGTGCAGTAGTGCGCACACGCAAACACACACACACACACACACGCATACACATAAATAACGCGCGCACACACCCATACGCACGCACGCACACACACACAGACACACACACACACAAACGCGTGCATACATACACACACGCATACACATACACGCACGCACACACACGCACGCGCACACACACTCAAACACATACACGTACGCACACACTCCCCATTAATATCACTTCAAGTGGAAAGACGTTAAACTGAAGACGACACACACCCCATCTCCACACGCACACACACACAGCCATACAGATTTCCATCACACAGTATAGCTGGCTGAGGATGTAGATAAGAGAGTCATTGTTTGAGCGCATATGCAGCACGCAGTTTGTATTCTGCGCATGCGTGTCTACAAAAAAACAACAACAAACAAACCAAAAAAAAAAAAAAAAAAAAAATCCCACACGTTGAATGCCAGTGGACGTTATTACCACGTTAATTGCTGTTAAATTCAACGAAAATAACCCTGAAAGTTGTATGTGATCGATTTCTAACTACCTAACACTCTATAGCAACCCGGTTTCTTCTCCAAATATACTTCCTTTTTATGACGAAGAAAACCCGAACGATTAAAACACACACACACACACACACACACACACACACACACACACACGCACACACACAACCAGCATACGATTTTTCCTCGATTCAGATTTTCGTCATTTTGTATGGGAATTTACTGCATCATTATGTCATTACAATTTGTATAGTTGCAAGCGCATGGGCAAGCATACACACACACATGCACACGCACACGCACACGCACTTTCTCTTTCTCCCAATCTCTCTTAACACACGCACGTACGCACGCACACACACACACACACACACACACACACACACACACACATTCAATCACATAAATGCAAACACTCACACAAACACAGATGAAAACAAACATGCTCATTCGCTCACGTGTGCGCTTGCTTGTAAACACACACACACACACACGCACGCACGCACGCACGCACGCACGCACGCACGCACACACACACACACGAGAGAGAGAGAGAGAGAGAGAGAGAGAGAGAGAGAGAGAGAGAGAGAGAGATGACACACAACGAAACTTCATTGAAAACAACGTCTTCCCATGTCCATATCGTGTCTCTGAAGACGTAACATTCCCGCAGAGAATGAATGACTACACCGCCGCGCGGCCAACACGGCAGCCTCATCATCACCAGCAAACAAGAAGACAGCAGCAGCAGCAGCAACAGCAAGGAGACAGCAGCAGGCAACAGCAAGGAGACAGCAGCAGGCAACAGCAAGGAGACAACAGCAGCAACAGCAAGGAGACAGCAGCAGCAGGCAACAGCAAGGAGACATTAGCAGCAACAGCAAGGAGACAGCAGCAGCAGCAGCAAGGAGACAGCAGCAGCAGGCAACAGCAAGGAGACAGCAGCAGCAGCAACAGCAAGGAGACAGCAGCAGCAGCAGCAAGGAGACAGCAGCAGCAGGCAACAGCAAGGAGACATTAGCAGCAACAGCAAGGAGACAGCAGCAGCAGCAGCAAGGAGACAGCAGCAGGCAACAGCAAGGAGACAGCAGCAGCAGCAGCAAGGAGACAGCAGCAGCAGCAGCAACAGCAAGGAGACAGCAGCAGGCAACAGCAAGGAGACAGCAGCAGGCAACAGCAAGGAGACAGCAGCAGCAGCAGCAAGGACACAGCAGCAGCAACAACAAGGAGACAGCAGCAGCAACAGCAAGGAGACAGCAGCAGGCAACAGCAAGGAGACAGCAGCAGCAGCAGCAATGAGACAGCAGCAGCAGCAGCAACAGCAAGGAGACAGCAGCAGCAGCAGCAAGGAGACAGCAGCAGCAGCAGCAAGGAGACAGCAGCAGGCAACAGCAAGGAGACAGCAGCAGCAGCAACAGCAAGGAGACAACAGCAGCAACAGCAAGGAGACAGCAGCAGCAGCAACAGCAAGGAGACATTAGCAGCAACAGCAAGGAGACAGCAGCAGCAGCAGCAAGGAGGCAGCAGCAGGCAACAGCAAGGAGACAGCAGCAGCAGCAGCAAGGAGACAGCAGCAGCAGCAGCAACAGCAAGGAGACAGCAGCAGGCAACAGCAAGGAGACAGCAGCAGCAGCAGCAGCAAGGAGACAGCAGCAGCAGCAGCAACAGCAAGGAGACAGCAGCAGGCAACAGCAAGGAGACAGCAGCAGCAGCAGCAAGGAGACAGCAGCAGCAGCAGCAAGGAGACAGCAGCAGGCAACAGCAAGGAGACAGCAGCAGCAGCAGCAAGGAGACAGCAGCAGCAGCAACAGCAAGGAGACAGCAGCAGGCAACAGCAAGGAGACAGCAGCAGCAGCAGCAAGGAGACAGCAGCAGGCAACAGCAAGGAGACAGCAGCAGCAGCAGCAAGGAGACAGCAGCAGCAGCAGCAGCAGCAGCAGCAACAGCAAGGAGACAGCAGCAGGCAACAGCAAGGAGACAGCAGCAGCAGCAGCAAGGAGACAGCAGCAGCAGCAGCAGCAGCAAGGAGACAGCAGCAGCAGCAGCAAGGAGACAGCAGCAGCAGCAACAGCAAGGAGACAGCAGCAGGCAACAGCAAGGAGACAGCAGCAGCAGCAGCAAGGAGACAGCAGCAGGCAACAGCAAGGAGACAGCAGCAGCAGCAGCAAGGAGACAGCAGCAGCAGCAACAGCAAGGAGACAGCAGCAGGCAACAGCAAGGAGACAGCAGCAGCAGCAGCAAGGAGACAGCAGCAGGCAACAGCAAGGAGACAGCAGCAGCAGCAGCAAGGAGACAGCAGCAGCAGCAGCAACAGCAAGGAGACAGCAGCAGCAGCAGCAACATCAAGGAGATAGCAGCAGCAGCAGCAACAGCAAGGAGACAGCAGCAGGCAACAGCAAGGAGACAGCAGCAGCAGCAGCAACATCAAGGAGACAGCAGCAGGCAACAGCAAGGAGACAGCAGCAGGCAACAGCAAGGAGACATTAGCAGCAGCAACAGCAAGGAGACAGCAGCAGCAGCAGCAACAGCAAGGAGACAGCAGCAGCAGCAGGCAACAGCAAGGAGACAGCAGCAGCAGCAGGCAACAGCAAGGAGACAGCAGCAGCAGCAGCAACAGCAAGGAGACAGCAGCAGCAGCGGGCAACAGCAAGGAGACAGCAGCAGCAGCAGGCAACAGCAAGGAGACAGCAGCAGCAGCAGCATGGAGACAGCAACAGCAGCAGCAACAGCAAGGAGACAGCAGCAGCAGCAGGCAACAGCAAGGAGACAGCAGCAGCAGCAGCAAGGAGACAGCAACAGCAGCAGCAACAGCAAGGAGACAGCAGCAGCAGCAGCAACAGCAAGGAGACAGCAACAGCAAGGAGACAGCAGCAGCAGCAGGCAACAGCAAGGAGACAGCAGCAGCAACAGCAAGGAGACAACAGCAGCAACAGGCAACAGCAAGGAGACAGCAGCAGCAACAACAACAGCAAGGAGACAGCAACAGCAAGGAGACAGCAGCAGCAGCAACAGCAAGGAGACAGCAGCAGCAACAGCAAGGAGACAACAGCAGCAACAGGCAACAGCAAGGAGACAACAGCAGCAACAGCAAGGAGACAGCAGCAGCAACAGGCAACAGGAAGGAGGCAACAGCAAGGAGACAGCAGCAGCAACAGGCAACAGCAAGGAGACAGCAGCAGCAACAGCAAGGAGACAGCAGCAGCAGCAGCAACAGCAAGGAGACAGCAGCAGCAGCAGGCAACAGCAAGGAGACAGCAGCAGCAGCAGCAGCAGCAAGTGGCACTGGGATATTAGTGCTGCATCGTTCGTTCGTTCGTTACCTGGCAGCTGCACACCTTAACGAGGTGTCCCCACATTCATTAGTAAAGCGACGAGGTCCTGGGCCTTGGATTACCGCTTTCTCCACTGGGTCGCTGCAGGGCAACAGGAGGAGGGGGTGGGTAGGAACAGTCCCCTCCCCTACACGAGATTTTCATCTCCCCGGACAGATCTTGGCTGCATCGAAAAAACAAAACAAAAACAAAAACAACAACAACCCCAAAACAAACCCAGTAACCTCGGTGTCATGTAGCCAAACATTCACGACTGTAGTATGCAGCAGTGTATTTCTTCCTTGTGGATAATCATGATTACGTAATGGGCTAACCTGGGTACATATGGAGCGACAAACATGTATCACAGTGTCCTTTTATCTCCAGAAGCTGATGATTTGTTTTAGATATTTAATCTGTGATAGACTAAAATAAATGTTTGATCTGTGAGTGTGTTGATTCATACTGATTTTGTGAAAATGTCAAAACTGAAACGAAATATAGCCCCTGTGTACAAGGGAAAACAACAACAAAACAACCACCACCACCACGTATCCGAATCGGTACGAATGCAGAAGTGTTTAAATATGGAATGAAAAAAAAAATATATCGGTTCGGATGATGTATGTGTAGATGGGTCAGGGAGTGAAGGGGAGTGAGCAGAAAGTGGACGGGTGGATCAGTGTGACCATGAACTGAAAAAGGCTATCCTGTGGATCACATGTTTCAGGAATCTGGATCAACGCGTGTAGCGAAGTTAATTTAACTCACTCAGTACGGGCAGTCCTCTCTTCTCCTCTACACAGACCCCTCGGATGTCCAGTGGGTGTCTGAATGACCCAATCTTTAGCTTCCGTCGTCAGAATTGTGGTATTCTTTGTCAACATTCACCTCTTTAGTATAAGAGCCTTCCGCTTGTAATATTTTGATGGTGGTAATTGGGGTGAAACGCTGTTAACGTCGTCATTTTCGCCGTTCCTATCGAGAGAGTTAACAGACTGGTTCAAACTGGGCGGTCGTTGTTGTATTATTATTGTTTTAATTAAGGTACTGTGTAAACTTGCACATTCCTTCTCACATTTTACTTGTTTTAGGGCTTCGAACTATCGACTCCCTACTTTGACTTTGAGGTGGTACATCCTAAACAACGAAAGAATCTTCCTAAATTGCAGTTTTCGATAATCCAGTCTTGTTATCTCTTGAAGGATTTTAAAAATATTTTTTTTATACTGTTCGATCTTTGATAGCTTATATTGTAGTGAAGCGCACTGTTCTGTATGATACGTTTTCGTTGTAATTTGTGTATTGTATTGCTATTGTAGTGCAGTGTAGTGGAGTTTACTCTTTTTGTCACAACAGATTTCTGTGTGTGAAATTCGGGCTACTCTCCTCAAGGAGAGCGCATCGCCACAGTTCAACGCCATATTTTTTTTTCTGCATACAGCGCCACCTGTTTTCTGCCTGCAAGAATAATTGTTTACCTATCAGAATATATTTTTTTTTTTGGTGCAGAATTTTTGCCAAGGACAACAACTTTTTCGATTTAATTTTAATCCACGGACACAGTCTGGGAAACAAAGTCAGGTAATGGAAACGTCGTGGCTTATGCTAGATTTGTCCATGACGTGGGTATGAACAGGGGGTCAGGGGGTTTGGGAGGAGGGGGGTGGTGGTGGTGGTGGAGGAAAAGCGCCTGAGCATCCCCTTCCCTCTATCCCCACTCTCTTTAACTCCTTGCCAGCCCGAAGCGACAGTGACCTGGTTTAATGCGTTTGCACCGAGAAGTCGGCAGGTCCGCCGCCATTAACGTGTTGTCATGTGATGATAAAGCTGCGTTCTGGATTTCCTTTCCTCACCCCCCACCCCCACCCCCTATCCTCCGACTCCCCCTCCTCCCCCCACCCCCCACACCCACCTCTCTCTTCAATCCCCTCCCACGTATTTGTCTGAGCCTCTGTCTCAGAAGTCTGCTGCTTTGGCGGGCAAAGAGTGGTCGTCTTTCTGTGTGTGTATGTGTTTGTTTGTTTGTCGTCGTATGTTTCCGAGGAGTTGTTTTGTATCTCGTTTCGTCGTCTAGCAGTTTCTTGTTCTTTCTTTCTTTCTGCTCTCGCTCCGGGTATCTTTCTGAGACCCCCTCTCGCTCCCCCGCCGCTCCGTCGCACCCCCTCAACCGTCCCCCCCACCCCCCCCCAAAAAAAAATTTGATTGATTTTATCACGGTTGTTTACTTTGTTGTTTGTGTCACTCATGACTTTTGTCTCTACGGTTTGTTTCTTCTTCTTCTTCTCTTTCTCTATATCTTTCTGTCTCTGCTCGTCTGTCAGTCAGTCAGTCAGTCTGTCTGTCTGTCTGCCTCTCTCTCTCTCTCTCTCTCTCTCTCTCTCTATATATATATATATATCAGTGTCTGTCTCTGTCTCTGTGTCGGTCAGTCCGTGTCTCCCTCTCTCTTGGTTTCTTTGTCTGTTCTCTCTCACTCTATCTGTCTCTCTGTTTCTTCTAACCCCCCCCCTCTCTCTCTCTCTCTCTCTGTGTGTCCCAGTGGACCACCCGTCCTCTTATTCTTGATTATCCAGCCACCCTTCCTCCCACATACCCCCCCCCCCTCCGTCCTCCCTCCCCCCTCCCCCCCCCCCCCCACCTTCTCCTTCTTTCTCCTCCTCGGCAGAATTTTGAACACACGACTAATTCCCTTCCCATAAAAGATTCAGCCCATCAATCAGTTAGTCAGTCAGTCAGTCAGTCTTCTTGTTTTGATGTTGTTGTTCTCTCTTTCTGTTCTGTATGTTGGCGTTGTTGTTGTTGGTGTTGTGTTTGTTTGCAGTTTGTGTGTGTTTGGGGTTTTGGGGGCTTCATTTTCTTGTTCCTTTCTCTTATTTCTCGTCCTTTTGTTGTTGTTGTTGTTGTTGTTGTTGTTGTTGTTGTTGTTGTTGTTGCTGCTGTTATTACTGTTGTTGTTCTTGTTGTTACTGGTACTGTTGTTGTTGCTGCTGCTGTTGTTGTTGTTGTTGTTGTTACTTGTACTGTTGTTGTTGTTGTTGCTGTTGTTGTTGTTGCTGTTGTTGTTGTTGTTACTGTTGTTTTTGTTGCTGCTGCTGCTGATGTTGTTGCTAATAATAATAATAATAATAATATTTTATTTTTATATAGCGTTATAATACAAGCATAAGCAAGCTGTAAGCGCTTTACAATCCAGTACCTAAAGTGAAACAAAAAAGCATATAAAAAATAGCAGAAACATGAAAACAGAATCATTAATATTATAAAAAACACAATGCATAAAACTCACAAAGTAGCATACTATCAATACTACAACTGTTACACTCCAACACTCACACTAACACCCACGCACAGACACACACATGATTA
>NC_134878.1:52903772-52908772 GCF_041734735.1 Babylonia areolata | reverse complement strand
AAGGAGACAGCAGCAGCAACAGCAAGGAGACAGCAGCAGGCAACAGCAAGGAGACAGCAGCAGCAGCAGCAACATCAAGGAGATAGCAGCAGGCAACAGCAAGGAGACAGCAGCAGGCAACAGCAAGGAGACAGCAGCAGCAGCAGCAACATCAAGGAGACAGCAGCAGGCAACAGCAAGGAGACAGCAGCAGGCAACAGCAAGGAGACATTAGCAGCAGCAACAGCAAGGAGACAGCAGCAGCAGCAGCAACAGCAAGGAGACAGCAGCAGCAGCAGGCAACAGCAAGGAGACAGCAGCAGCAGCAGGCAACAGCAAGGAGACAGCAGCAGCAGCAGCAACAGCAAGGAGACAGCAGCAGCAGCGGGCAACAGCAAGGAGACAGCAGCAGCAGCAGGCAACAGCAAGGAGACAGCAGCAGCAGCAGCAAGGAGACAGCAACAGCAGCAGCAACAGCAAGGAGACAGCAGCAGCAGCAGGCAACAGCAAGGAGACAGCAGCAGCAGCAGCAAGGAGACAGCAACAGCAGCAGCAACAGCAAGGAGACAGCAGCAGCAGCAGCAACAGCAAGGAGACAGCAACAGCAAGGAGACAGCAGCAGCAGCAGGCAACAGCAAGGAGACAGCAGCAGCAACAGCAAGGAGACAACAGCAGCAACAGGCAACAGCAAGGAGACAGCAGCAGCAACAACAACAGCAAGGAGACAGCAACAGCAAGGAGACAGCAGCAGCAGCAACAGCAAGGAGACAGCAGCAGCAACAGCAAGGAGACAACAGCAGCAACAGGCAACAGCAAGGAGACAACAGCAGCAACAGCAAGGAGACAGCAGCAGCAACAGGCAACAGGAAGGAGGCAACAGCAAGGAGACAGCAGCAGCAACAGGCAACAGCAAGGAGACAGCAGCAGCAACAGCAAGGAGACAGCAGCAGCAGCAGCAACAGCAAGGAGACAGCAGCAGCAGCAGGCAACAGCAAGGAGACAGCAGCAGCAGCAGCAGCAGCAAGTGGCACTGGGATATTAGTGCTGCATCGTTCGTTCGTTCGTTACCTGGCAGCTGCACACCTTAACGAGGTGTCCCCACATTCATTAGTAAAGCGACGAGGTCCTGGGCCTTGGATTACCGCTTTCTCCACTGGGTCGCTGCAGGGCAACAGGAGGAGGGGGTGGGTAGGAACAGTCCCCTCCCCTACACGAGATTTTCATCTCCCCGGACAGATCTTGGCTGCATCGAAAAAACAAAACAAAAACAAAAACAACAACAACCCCAAAACAAACCCAGTAACCTCGGTGTCATGTAGCCAAACATTCACGACTGTAGTATGCAGCAGTGTATTTCTTCCTTGTGGATAATCATGATTACGTAATGGGCTAACCTGGGTACATATGGAGCGACAAACATGTATCACAGTGTCCTTTTATCTCCAGAAGCTGATGATTTGTTTTAGATATTTAATCTGTGATAGACTAAAATAAATGTTTGATCTGTGAGTGTGTTGATTCATACTGATTTTGTGAAAATGTCAAAACTGAAACGAAATATAGCCCCTGTGTACAAGGGAAAACAACAACAAAACAACCACCACCACCACGTATCCGAATCGGTACGAATGCAGAAGTGTTTAAATATGGAATGAAAAAAAAAATATATCGGTTCGGATGATGTATGTGTAGATGGGTCAGGGAGTGAAGGGGAGTGAGCAGAAAGTGGACGGGTGGATCAGTGTGACCATGAACTGAAAAAGGCTATCCTGTGGATCACATGTTTCAGGAATCTGGATCAACGCGTGTAGCGAAGTTAATTTAACTCACTCAGTACGGGCAGTCCTCTCTTCTCCTCTACACAGACCCCTCGGATGTCCAGTGGGTGTCTGAATGACCCAATCTTTAGCTTCCGTCGTCAGAATTGTGGTATTCTTTGTCAACATTCACCTCTTTAGTATAAGAGCCTTCCGCTTGTAATATTTTGATGGTGGTAATTGGGGTGAAACGCTGTTAACGTCGTCATTTTCGCCGTTCCTATCGAGAGAGTTAACAGACTGGTTCAAACTGGGCGGTCGTTGTTGTATTATTATTGTTTTAATTAAGGTACTGTGTAAACTTGCACATTCCTTCTCACATTTTACTTGTTTTAGGGCTTCGAACTATCGACTCCCTACTTTGACTTTGAGGTGGTACATCCTAAACAACGAAAGAATCTTCCTAAATTGCAGTTTTCGATAATCCAGTCTTGTTATCTCTTGAAGGATTTTAAAAATATTTTTTTTATACTGTTCGATCTTTGATAGCTTATATTGTAGTGAAGCGCACTGTTCTGTATGATACGTTTTCGTTGTAATTTGTGTATTGTATTGCTATTGTAGTGCAGTGTAGTGGAGTTTACTCTTTTTGTCACAACAGATTTCTGTGTGTGAAATTCGGGCTACTCTCCTCAAGGAGAGCGCATCGCCACAGTTCAACGCCATATTTTTTTTTCTGCATACAGCGCCACCTGTTTTCTGCCTGCAAGAATAATTGTTTACCTATCAGAATATATTTTTTTTTTTGGTGCAGAATTTTTGCCAAGGACAACAACTTTTTCGATTTAATTTTAATCCACGGACACAGTCTGGGAAACAAAGTCAGGTAATGGAAACGTCGTGGCTTATGCTAGATTTGTCCATGACGTGGGTATGAACAGGGGGTCAGGGGGTTTGGGAGGAGGGGGGTGGTGGTGGTGGTGGAGGAAAAGCGCCTGAGCATCCCCTTCCCTCTATCCCCACTCTCTTTAACTCCTTGCCAGCCCGAAGCGACAGTGACCTGGTTTAATGCGTTTGCACCGAGAAGTCGGCAGGTCCGCCGCCATTAACGTGTTGTCATGTGATGATAAAGCTGCGTTCTGGATTTCCTTTCCTCACCCCCCACCCCCACCCCCTATCCTCCGACTCCCCCTCCTCCCCCCACCCCCCACACCCACCTCTCTCTTCAATCCCCTCCCACGTATTTGTCTGAGCCTCTGTCTCAGAAGTCTGCTGCTTTGGCGGGCAAAGAGTGGTCGTCTTTCTGTGTGTGTATGTGTTTGTTTGTTTGTCGTCGTATGTTTCCGAGGAGTTGTTTTGTATCTCGTTTCGTCGTCTAGCAGTTTCTTGTTCTTTCTTTCTTTCTGCTCTCGCTCCGGGTATCTTTCTGAGACCCCCTCTCGCTCCCCCGCCGCTCCGTCGCACCCCCTCAACCCCCCCCCACCCCCCCCCAAAAAAAAATTTGATTGATTTTATCACGGTTGTTTACTTTGTTCTTTGTGTCACTCATGACTTTTGTCTCTACGGTTTGTTTCTTCTTCTTCTTCTCTTTCTCTATATCTTTCTGTCTCTGCTCGTCTGTCAGTCAGTCAGTCAGTCTGTCTGTCTGTCTGCCTCTCTCTCTCTCTCTCTCTCTCTCTCTATATATATATATATATATATATATATCAGTGTCTGTCTCTGTCTCTGTGTCGGTCAGTCCGTGTCTCCCTCTCTCTTGGTTTCTTTGTCTGTTCTCTCTCACTCTATCTGTCTCTCTGTTTCTTCTAACCCCCCCCCCCCCTCTCTCTCTCTCTCTCTCTCTGTGTCCCAGTGGACCACCCGTCCTCTTATTCTTGATTATCCAGCCACCCTTCCTCCCACATACCCCCCCCCCCTCCGTCCTCCCTCCCACCTCCCCCCCCCCCCCTACCTTCTCCTTCTTTCTCCTCCTCGGCAGAATTTTGAACACACGACTAATTCCCTTCCCATAAAAGATTCAGCCCATCAATCAGTTAGTCAGTCAGTCAGTCAGTCTTCTTGTTTTGATGTTGTTGTTCTCTCTTTCTGTTCTGTATGTTGGCGTTGTTGTTGTTGGTGTTGTGTTTGTTTGCAGTTTGTGTGTGTTTGGGGTTTTGGGGGCTTCATTTTCTTGTTCCTTTCTCTTATTTCTCGTCCTTTTGTTGTTGTTGTTGTTGTTGTTGTTGTTGTTGTTGCTGCTGTTATTACTGTTGTTGTTGTTGTTGTTACTGGTACTGTTGTTGTTGCTGCTGCTGTTGTTGTTGTTGTTGTTGTTACTTGTACTGTTGTTGTTGTTGTTGCTGTTGTTGTTGTTGCTGTTGTTGTTGTTGTTACTGTTGTTTTTGTTGCTGCTGCTGCTGATGTTGTTGCTAATAATAATAATAATAATAATATTTTATTTTTATATAGCGTTATAATACAAGCATAAGCAAGCTGTAAGCGCTTTACAATCCAGTACCTAAAGTGAAACAAAAAAGCATATAAAAAATAGCAGAAACATGAAAACAGAATCATTAATATTATAAAAAACACAATGCATAAAACTCACAAAGTAGCATACTATCAATACTACAACTGTTACACTCCAACACTCACACTAACACCCACGCACAGACACACACATGATTAAACGGCTGAGATGACAGCAATTTTCACTTTAAAATGTTGTTGTTGTTGCTGTTGCTGCTGCTGCTGTTGTTGTTGTTACTATTGTTGTTGCTGTTGTGGTTGCTGCTGTTGTTGTTGTTGTTGCTGTTGTTGTTAGTGTTGTTGCTGTTGTCGTTAGTGTTGTTGTTGTTGTTGCTGTTGTTGTTGGTGTTGTTGTTGCTGTTGTTGTTACTGTTGTTGTTGTTGCTGTTACTGTTGTTGTTGTTGCTGTTGTTGTTACTGTTGTTCCTGTTGCTGTTGTTGTTCCTGTTGCTGTTGTTGTTGTTGCTGTTGTTGTTCCTGTTGCTGTTGTTGTTGTTGTTGTTGCTGTTGTTGTTGTTCCTGTTGTTGTTGTTACTGCTGTCCTGTTGCTGTTGTTATTGTTGCTGTTGTTGTTCCTGTTGTTGTTGTTGTTACTGGTGGTGTTGTTGTTGCTGTTGTGTTTGTTGCTGTTGTTGTTGTTGCTTTTGTTGTTGCTGTTGTTTCTGGTGTTGTTACTGTTGTTGTTATTGTTGTTGTTGCTTTTCTTCATCTTTTTCTTCCTAGGTAAACAAATATCATTATATGCATGCACTCAAG
>NC_134878.1:52883772-52896272 GCF_041734735.1 Babylonia areolata | reverse complement strand
TTGTTTGTTCTCGTTCTTTGTCGTCGTCGTCGTCGTCGTCGTCGTCCACCTCCTCCTTCTCCTCCTCCTCCTCCTTCTTCTTCTTCTCCTCTTCTACTCCGTTTCCTCCTCCTCTTCTTCTTCTTCTCCTCCCTTCCCTCTTCTTCTTCTTCTCCTCCCTTCCCTCTTCTTCTTCTTGTTCTTCTTCTCCTCCCTTCCCTCTTCTTGTTCTTCTTCTTCTACTCCCTTTCCTCCTCCTCCTCTTCTTCTTCTCCTCCTCCCTTCCCTCTTCTACTTCTTCTCCTCCCTTCCCTCTTCTTGTTCTTCTTCTCCTCCCTTCCCTCTTCTTCTTCTTCTACTCCCTTTCCTCCTCCTCTTCTTCTTCTCCTCCCTTCCCTCTTCTACTTCTTCTCCTCCCTTCCCTCTTCTACTTCTTCTCCTCCCTTCCCTCTTCTTGTTCTTCTTCTCCTCCCTTCCCTCTTCTTCTCCTCCTCCCCTCTTCTTCTTCTCCTCCCTTCCCTCTTCTGCTTCTTCTTCTCCTCCCTTCCCTCTTCTTCTCCTCCTCCCTTCCCTCTTCTTCTTCTCCTCCTCCCTTCCCTCTTCTTCTTCTTCTTCTCCTCCCTTCCCTCTTCTTGTTCTTCTTCTTCTCCTCCTCCCTTCCCTCTTCTTCTTTTCCTCCTCCCTTCCCTCTTCTTCTTCTTCTCCTCCCTTCCCTCTTCTTGTTCTTCTTCTCCTCCCTTCCCTCTTCTTCTCCTCCTCCCTTCCCTCTTCTTCTTCTCCTCCTCCTTTCCCTCTTCTTGTTCTTCTTCTTCTCCTCCTCCCTTTCCTCTTCTTCTTCTTCTCCTCCCTTCCCTCTTCTTCTTCTCCTCCTCCTTTCCTCTTCTTCTTCTCCTCCCTTCCCTCTTCTTGTTCTTCTCCTTCTCCCTTCCCTCTTCTTCTTCTCCTCCCTTCCCTCTTCTTGTTGTTCTTCTTCTTCTCCTCCCTTTCCTCTTCTTGTTCTTCTTCTTCTCCTCCTCCCTTCCATCTTCTTTTTCTTCTTCTTCTCCTCCTCCTTTCCCTCTTCTTGTTCGTCTTCTTCTCCTCCCTTCCATCTTCTTATTCTTCTTCTTCTCCTCCTCCCTTCCGTCTTCTTGTTCTTCTTCTCCTCCTCCTTCCCTCTTCTTCTTCTTCTCCTCCTCCTTCCCTCTTCTTCTTCTTCTCCTCCTCCTTCCCTCTTCTTCTCCTCCTTCCCTCTTCTTCTTCTCACTTCTTGTTGTTGTTCTTCTTCTCCTCCCTTTCCTCTTCTTGTTCTTCTTCTTCTCCTCCCTTCCTTCTTCTTCTCCTCCTCCTCCTTTCCCTCTTCTTCTTCTTCTTGTTCTTCTTCTTCTCCTCCTCCTCCTCCTCTTCTTCTTCTTCCTCTTCTTCCTGCCACCATCATCATCACCATTCTGATCCATTCTGTGTCACGGATTGATGACCGAAAGACCGTGGAATCGAGCCCCCTTTCAGAGGGCTGTCATTGTGGGATTTTTCGGCTCGGGGGTCGGCTCCTCACCAGAGTGGTACTTACTGTGTGTTTAAAGGGGAAGACAAGGACCACACAATCTAGGGTGATCCGCTGTGCGGATGCGGTCTTTTCTTTCTTTCTTTCCTTCTTTCATTCCTTCCTTCCTTCTTCATTTCTTTCTCTTTTTCTTTCTTTCTGTCTTTCCTTCCTTCCTTCTTTCCTTCTTTCCTTCCTTCCTTCTTTCTTTCTTTCCTTCTTTATTTCTTTCTCTTTTTCTTTCTTTCTGTCTTTCCTTCCTTCCTTCTTTCCTTCTTTCCTTCCTTCCTTCTTTCTTTCTTTCCTTCTTTATTTCTTTCTCTTTTTCTTTCTTTCTGTCTTTCCTTCCTTCCTTCTTTCTTTCTTTCCTTCCTTCTTTCTTTCTATCTTTCCTTCTTTCTTTCTTTCGTTCCTTCTTTCCTTCTTTCTTTCTTTCCTTCTTTCTTTCCTTCCTTCATTCCTTCCTTTTTTCTTTTCTTCCTTCTTTCTTTCCTTCTTTATTTCTTTCTCTTTTTCTCTCTTTCTGTCTTTGTCTTTCCTTCCTTCCTTCCTTCTTTCTTTCCTTCCTTCCTTCTTTCTTTCTTTCCTTCCTTCTTTCTTTCCTTCCTTCCTTTCTTTCTTTCCTTCCTTTCTTTTTTCCTTCCTTCTTTCTTTCCTTCCTTCTTTCTTTCCTTCTTTCCTTCCTTTTTCCTTTTTTCATTTTTTCCTTCCTTCTTTCTTTCTTTCTTTCCTTCTTTCTTTCAATCCTTTCTTTCCTTCCTTCTTTCTTTCCATTCCTTCCTTCTTTCCTTCCTTCCTTTTCCTTCTTTCTTTCTTTCCTTCTTTATTTCTTTCTTTCCTTCATTCCTTGTTTCTTTCCTTCTTTATTTCTTTCTCTTTTTCTTTTTTTCTTTCTTTCCTTTTTTCTTTTTGAAGTGTTGCTCGAGACTCCTGATCAACACGACAGGTGTCTGTATCTCTTAGACTTGCTTGACGCCAGGATTTGTATTTGTATTTCTTTTTATCACAACAGATTTCTCTGTGTAAAATTCGGGCTGCTCTTTCCAGGGAGAGCGCGTCGCTACACTACAGCGCCACCCATTTTTTTGTTTGTTTGTTTGTATTTTTTCCTGCGTGCAGTTTTATTTGTTTTTCCTAGCAATTTCGTACAAAAAGGAATTTCAGAGTATTACTTTGTCACGTAGTCTCCAAACCTGAGTGGATGACATCGTCATCGTCCCCATCATTGTTAAAAAAAGAACGGAACAACATCCTGCGGCCTTTTCACATGTACTCACTGTGACTTAGCTCAAGTGCAGGGTCTCTTCTGCTGCCTGGCCCAACGACAGCCGAGCATCGATGGCTGGCTCTTTCTGACAGTCTCGAGAGTGTCGCATATAATTACTAAACAGCGCGGGAGATGAGAAAAAAAAAGAAGAGAAAAGTTAGATCTTCTCCTAAATGTTGTTGTTCAAGTTCTTGTTCTACGTGTTCTTGCTGCTGCTGCTGCTGTATTCTTCTTCTTCTTCTCCTGCTCTACTTGTTGTTGTAAAGATGGATTACCTAAGGAAAAGCATGAGAGACCCCCCTACGCTGCACATAATAGTCATGTGGATAAGGTAACTGTGCATAAGATGCAGTTGAAAACAGCAATGAGAGAGACCGAGATAGAGACACACACACACACACACACACACATAGGGAGAGAGAGAGAGAGAGAGAGAGAGAGAGAGACAGAGAGAGAGAGAGAGACAGAGACAGACAGACGGACAGACACAGACAGAAACAGACACACAGAGAGCAACAGAGACAACGAGAAACCGAGAGAGAGAGAGAGAGAGAGAGAGAGAGACGGAAGGTGGGAGAGAAATGAATGATAGATGAATGATGGTAGATAACAGACAGGAAAACAGACACAGACGACGAATTTTTTGTTCACGTATTTCTAAAGCTTTACTCTTATTATTATTATTATTATTATTATTATTCAAAAGGAGGAGTAAGCACGTGCGTGGCTGGCATGTTTCCATTCAGTCATAAAGAAAATGGAACAAAAACAGAGTCTCTCTCTCTCTCTCTATTGGTGATGGTGGTAGTCACTGTAGTATGCTGCACTTGCCACACATAGATTTCAGAGACAGTAACAATACACATCTTCTCTGTGACTCACTGTCCTATCCATCTGTGAATCTTAGTGTATGGGGGAGTGAGGGGGTGCTGTCAGTGTGTGTGCGCGCGTGTGTGTGTATGTATGTGTGTGCGCTCGCACGCGAGCGTCAGTGTGTGTATGCATGTGTGTGCACGGATGTGGGTGTGTGTGGAGGGCCGGGGGGGTGTTTTCTTCATTATGTATACAGTTCTGCATGAAAACCTTTTCCTTTCATTTATGTGTGTGCTATTTGTAATAGATGTAGATTAGCAAGGACAGATTGGAAGAATAGGCAATGCCTAAAATCTTAATCCTTGAATAAAAACGTTTTGAGTTCTCTCTCTCTCTCTCTCTCTCTCTCCCTCTCCCCAGGCATTACCCAAAGCAAACACAGCACCGAACCAACTTCGTGCCTGCTAAGACTGAACTCCCACTGACCCAACACGCCATAGAGAGAAGGGCCGCATGCACATCTGCACATGTTGAACAAATGAATTTTATCAATACACTTTGGTTTCTTTTCTTTTTTTTATTCTTTTCTTTTCTTTTTTTTTACACGTGACTGACAATGGAGATATAGAGACAGACACAGATAGGGCAGACAGACAGACAGTCAGACAGACACACACACACACACACACGCAACGCAAACACACACGCACGTGCGCGCATGCACACGTACGCGTCAACATTCACACACGCAGTGTGTGTGTGTGTGTGTGTGTGTGTGTGTACGTGTGTGTGTGTGTATGTGTGAGGGGTGTGGGTGGGTTGGGAGAGACAGATAGTGAATGACTGAGTGAGTGAGTTAGTGAGAGAGAGAGAGGTATACAGTGAGAGAGAGAGCGAATTAGTAGTTGTTGTAGTATTATCATCATCATTATTAATTGTAGTTGTCATTGATATTATTATTAGAGACCAAACTCAAAGCACAACACAGTCGTTTGCACAACAGCCTGCCTATCCAGGCAGAGCAGACTTACAACTGCATTTCGACGCTCATCATTCGTTTCCTGTGTCATTCAGTCAGGCTTTCGATCACACGCACGCAATCATGCACGTGTATGTTAGAGTTCCTGCCGTGTGTTCTTTAACGTGCGCAAAGTACACGGCACATTGGCCTTTATCGTCTCACCCGATGAAGAACTAGCGTCCCTGGCCACCCACTCCAGTTCTAGTGGAGGGGCGGGGAGTACAAAGTACTAGCGAGCGGTGGGGTTCGAACCAGCGCGGTAAAATTTGTCTCGCTTCCTAAGCGGAAGCGTTTCTCACTAGAGGCCACCTCTAATCCACTACTACCTTCAGTCTGCGCATGGATCTGGTCCACAACACAAGCAAACCACTCCTAACCCCCCTGCCCACTCTCTCTCTCTCCCTTCCCCCCCATTCTACCCTCCCCCCCCCCCCCTCATCCCCCTTACCCCGTGTCCCGGGGAGTGCTTGCGGTCCATGGGCATCCCCACCTCTTCAATTAATCTTGACGTCTGCCTCGTCCCTATTGCGCGTTTCGCCTGTATTGCCTCCCCTTACTCCCTCCTCCCCCCGTCACCCTCCCTCCTTCCCTCCCTCCCTCCTTCCTTCCTTCCTTCCCACACCCTCTTCCACCACCCATTCCACTCCCCCTACTCTTTTCTCTTTCATCGCTGTACCAGACTGCTGCTGCTACCGCTTCCACTGGTGGCTTGTGGTGGTGGTGGTGGTGGTGGTGGTGGCTGGGTGGTGTTATGATGCTTCGGAGGAGTGGGTGGGAGGGAGGAGGGATGTGGGCGGGGGGGGGGGGGGGGAGAGAGACAGAGACAGAGAGGGTTCGTGGGGAAAGAGACAAAGATTGGGAAAGAGTACCGTAAGTTCTCGAGAATTAGAGAGGGAGTGAGAGATAGACAAAGAAACAGAGAACTGGAATGAAAGAGAAAACTGAGGCAGAGAGAGAGAGAGAGAGAGAGAGAGGGGGGGGGGCGGAGGGGTGGGAGGGGGGCAGACAGACAGACAGACAGACAGAGAGGGTTGGTGGGGAAAGAGATAAAGAATGGAAAAGAGTAAGTTCTCGAGAATTAGAGAGGGAGTGGTAGAGATAGACAAAGAGACACAGAGAACTGGAATGAAAGAGAAAACTGAGGAAGAGAGAGAGAGAGAGAGAAAGAGAGAGAGAGACAGACAGAATTAATGATGGAATTTATGAGAGAGAGAGGGGGGGGAGACAGACAGACCGACAGACGGACACAAAGAGAAATGTGGAGAGAGAGAGAGAGAGAGAGAGAGAGAGACAGACAGACAGACAGACAGACAGACAGAGAAATGTGGAGAAAGAGAGATGTTTGGGGTGTGGTGGGATGGGGTTGGGGAGAGAGAGAGAGAGAGAGAGAGAGAGATGTTTGGGGTGTGGTGGGATGGGGGGTGGAGAGAGAGAGACAGAGAGAGAGATGGACAGCACTGAGGCTCCCAGCGCAGGAAGGGAATTACGCTCACCATCAGGGGAGCGCTGCTTCATTCGGTGAATGCCAGGTATCTGTTCGTGCCTGTTCATTAATTAATGTCGTTTTAATTAGGAACCGGGCGTAAAGGAGTTTTTATGACAGCCTGGGGTCCGACCAGCGGCAGTGCGTGTGGAGGGGGTCGGGGGTGTGGGTGGGGTGGGGGTGGGGGGCGGAGTTGTGGTTTGGGGCGTGAAGTGGAGAAGGGAAACAATGTTGGCCAAGAATAGCGTTCTTTCTTGCGCAGTTTTCTGTGAATTCACATCAATCGTTTGTTCATCTTTTGTTTGTTCACATCGCCAAAGACGTGGAACAAGCTCCCTGATAACCTCCGTCATTCTGATTCCCTCGCATCTTTTAAATCTCGTCTCAAAACTCACCTTTTCCCTCAGCAGTAAGTTCAATTGTGGCAGGTCCACTTCCTTTGCGTTAGCTGTGCTTGACTATGTATGTATACATATGTATGTGTACATAACTACATGCATGTATATGAATGTGTATTGTGTGCGCGTGCGTTTATGTAAGTTTGTGCCTGCCTATGTGTGCGTATGTGTTTGGGTAGCTGTTAGATACACATGTATTGTTAAAATGTATGTACGTAGTCTGTGTGTGTGTGTGTGCGTGCGTGCGTGCGTGCGTGCGTGCGTGTGTGTGTGTGTGTGTGTGTGTGTGTGTGTAGTCATATTTTGGTGTGTGTATGTAACATAGATGCAATGTTTTATGTTAACAAAGCGTTTTTGTAAAGCACCTGGAGCAGATTTCTGCATAGTGTGCTATATAAGTATCCATTATTATTATTATTATCAATGAATATTGAAAAGGAAAAAAATGTATTCTGTTTTTCGTTGTTGTTGTTGTTGTTTTTCTGTCCTAGCAGTGTCACTGAAACAGTTGTAATAATTATTTCCGCGCAAGCTGTCCCTGAAACTGTTGACAGACACATCCATGCATGCGTGTGAATGACTGGTGCGAAAGCGCTTTGATTTATCCCTGCACACGATTCAGTGCTATATAAGTACCATTATTATTATTATTATTATTATTACAACCAGGCTCGTGCTGTAACTATCCCAGCACCAGCAATCTACTGGAATACAGGTATATCAGTGCTACAGATTGTTAGGGAACAACTTGTTGGGGATGTTTGTGTCGAGCTGTGACACCCTCAGAGCCCACAGATGGTCCTTGTGCGGTGGGCGAGGCAATAAGCAGCATGACTTGATTTGACTCTGAGAGGACAGAGTTCTACCAAGGAGCGATTGTCTTCTATCTGTATCTGTTTCCTTCTTAGTCGTCGTCATCAAGAAGGGAAAGGTTAGGAACTGGTTGCATACTAAACTCTTATATCTGTACAACAAAGCTAACCCGTCTCCCTTGAGATGAAATGAAAAATCTTGATGGGTTGAACCTCAAACAGAAAAGGTGGTCCTCGTTTGATCCAGAGAGAGACATTATGCGAACTGAAGAACTGTTCCGGAAACGGAGAAGTCGACAATGAAAATTAATCGATCCGAAAAAAGGCTACTTTTTGCTCATCAGGGTTCCCGAAAGAGCAGCTATTAATAATCTATTATCTTGAAAAAAGGTTAATGGCGAAGTTTTTGTGACATCATTAAGGTATATGAATGGTGGAATGGATTAAATGATGATAAAGTCTGAAAGATCAGAGATGATTCACAACCAGCCATTGAGCAGAATGTGTGGTTTTGATGGACACTACTACCAGAAGTACATTTCTAATAATTTTATTTCGTTGCAAACTCAGCACATATTTGGCTGACTTGCTGAAGAAGGGACAACCAAAAACGTAGAATGCCCAAGAGCAAGCTTAGCCTGCTTGCCTAATATAAACCAGCTCCACGTCTGTTTGATCATTCAAATATTTTCGTCTCAACGATTGAAAAATGCCCTCTGGTGCCGTTCTGAAACAAGATGTGTCGGAAACATCCCCCCCCCCCCCCCCGCCCCACTCCCCCACACACCCACCTCCACGCTGGCAAAACACTGTCATGCATCCGAAAGCAGTAAAGAACCACTTTACCACTGGAGAAAAAGGAGGGTGTTTAGCAATCGTTTTTGGGGGGTGAGAAAGTTTTTGAACTCCACCTCCGGGGTGTGTGTATGCTTCCCTTTACCGATCACCAGCCCGGAACTTTCAGGACTGGGCAGAGTTTGTGAACGTGCGTGTTCTGAGGCGGGCAGCATCACAGAATCAGTCAAGTGCTCACACAATGTCCCGACATTAGTTGGGCCCGTTTACGTTTCCTTGTGCAAATTCCTTGAAAGCAAACTGAGAGTTGCACGATTTATTTTATTTTATTTTATTTTATTTTTTTAGAATTTCACAAGGATTTTTTCCCATTCAATTCTATATTTCCAAAGAAAATATGGGTAAATTTTCTTCTTTGACGTGGGGTATCATTACCGGATGAGTTTCAGTACATGAATATTTTTAAAAGTTTCGTGCCGTGCTTCACAATGGTTGACAGGTTGGGTAGTACTCCACGATTTCGTAAGACGTATTTCTGGATTGTAAGAGTTAAGTGGTTATTTTGTATTATTTACAGTATTGGATTGTTGTGATGTTTATTCTAAAACTTTCGTTGGAATGAGATAATCTTGTATATGATAAAAGTATTCATTTTCAAGCTGTGTGATGACAGGGTGCTTTTATGTGATTGCTTAGTCGTGTTTCAGTTTGGTAGATTTTTTGTTGTTGTAGAACTGACACAAGTAAATTTAATTATTCTAACAAAGAAACTATCACAGGGAATTTTGCCCCCCAAAATGGCCTAAAAACATTGTTTTAAATGATGATAACATCATGCACACATACTCACGTACACACACATGCACGCATGTAAGCACACATGCACCCACTTCCGCACGTACCTGCCCCACTTCCCCCCCCCCCCCCCACACACACACACACTCACACACACACGCACACACACACACAAATACAGACAGATAGACAAACACCCACATACATACAGAGTATATCTGTCCCGATGTCTGTTTCCATCGAACCGTGAGATACACGCGCACGCGTACTCGCACGTACACATGCACATACGTAAATACATTATACACAGCTTTTCATTCGTGGCGGTTCTTTTTGTCTGTCTGTTTGCCTGTCTGTCTTTCCGCACACAAAAATAAACAAGTCCATGTTTGCAGTCTCTCTCTATCTCTTTCTCTGTTTGCTTGTCCACTTGCCAGTCTTTTCTGTCTGCATGTCTCCACCCCGTATTTCAACCACCACCACCACCACCACCACCACCAACCCCACTTCTCCTCCCTCTCTTTCTCATCCGAGCGCATTGTCGAAGTCGATGATGGACCATCGATAGCAAAATGATACAGACCTCCCAGCCACAGTGTGTCCAACAGCCTACCGCTTACCCTTACAGCTGTGCGCGTGCCCAGCTGCTTACGTCATATCCGCTCAAAAAAACATGGTGGCAGCCTCTCAACGTCGCTACATGAGATTCATTTGACGTTTCTTTAAAAAAATCTTTTTATCTTTTGTTTTTAGGTTTTCAGGGGGCTTTTTAGCCGCTAAATGTGCCTGCTGCCGTATGTATTCATTCGTTGAAGTGATATTTATTTCTTTGAGCGACTGATTTGTGTTTCGAATTGGCGGTGGTTCATTGTGAATTTGAATCAAATTTCAATGGTTTATGTTCAACGTTGGTTATAAGTCCTCATCCGTCCATGCAGACTGCCTCAGCTGCTGTCACTGTCCACCAAGACACTGTCCGTCGGCTGTGGTCTTAGACTTTGGGGATGGTTAAAAGCAAACGAGGACTATTTGTATTAAAATAGACTTTGGGGATGGTTAAAACCAAACGAGAACTATTTGTATTAAAATAGACTTTGGGGATGGTTAAAACCAAACGAGAACTATTTGTATTAAAACAAAATTTTTTTTTTTTTATAGCTTTGGACAAATGACTGCTCGTTTGGTCGTACATTTTTTTTTAACGAGAAACCATTCGGAGGATCAGTGTCGTTCAGGAAACAATGGCTATACATATATATATATATTGTCGGGGTTTGGGTGCATAATTTTTACCGAATTTAGTATAGAAGAAAGAATGAGTAATATCACACACACACACACACACACACACACACACACACACACACCATGGTCAGCTGTACGGACTTTTCTGTCCTAGCCTGGACCAAGGCTGGGGGAAAACAGCCGGAGAGGGGAATGGACTAACTAAACCCTTCATGTGAAGGCTGGCACAAGGCCCAGACTTGGACAAACAGCACGGAGAGACGGGGACGTTGCACTCCAGCAGACGTTAATCCACCTGTCTAACACCTGTCCGCGTTAACCCTTACATGTCACGTCTCCAGACCGCAGCCCTGAACCGACTGACCGTAAGGGCGTCAGCCTGTAGGTCGTTACACTCCCCCCCCCCCCCCCACCCAGTCTAGACACCTGTCACTTCGCCCCTGTCTGTGTCTGAATCATCCCCGCAACAGGCAAGGATTTCTGCATACTGTGCACAGGGCATGAGTTGGGATTTCCCACGTTCCAGCATGGTGCTGAAGAGAGAGAAGAAGGGTCACAGTCACCTGGACAAGCGGGAGAGTTAATTCGGCCCAGCTTTTAATTCAGTTAACGAATTTGTAATGTTTGAAAGACGGGCGCAATAGTCGAATGGTTAAGGCGTTGGACTTTCATTCTGAGGGTCCCGGGTTCGAATCACGGTGACGGCGCCTGGTGGGTAAAAGGGTGGAGATTTTTACGGTCTCCCAGGTCAACATAATGTGCAGACCTGCTAGTGCCTGAACCCCCTTCGTGTGTATACGCATGCAGAAGATCAAATACGCACGTTAAAGATCCTGTAATCCATGTCAGCGTTCGGTGGGTTATGGAAACAAGAACATACCCAGCATGCACACCCCCGAAAGTGGAGTATGGCTGCCTACATGGCGGGGTAAAAACGGTCATACACGTAAAAGCCCACTCGCGTATATGCGTGTGAACGTGGGAGTTACAGCCCACGAACGCAGAAGAAGAAGAAGAAGAAGTATGTTTGAAAGAGTACAAAATTCCCTCGTGCCTTAAACATACAAAAGATGGTGTCTAAGAATAGCCGGGGATTCCCCTGTGATGCGTAGGAAATATGATCTATCCTACCACCGTAAATGAAGAGCTGTAGGTTGATGGATAACAGACCCATGATCTGGTTGCATTTCAGTGACATGGGTGCTCTACCTAGCACGTGCTGAAATAGAACATTGGCGGTGAAAGGGAAACCAGTCTAAACCTCGAGTGTTGGAGAGTGAACGTTAAAGAAGTGTACCGATTTGCACTCCTGAATAAGGAAAAGGAGAAGAAGAAAAAAAAAAGTTCGCAGAACCTGAAGCCAGTTTCAGTTTCAGGGGGCGTCGTTACGTTTGGACAAATCCCTACACGCCAAGCCACACCACTCCTGACAACAACATCACCCACAGCGCTAAAACCGGAAACGTCAAGCCAACGCTGCCTAACCTTTTCTATCAGCTTCTCTCAGGGTGAACAGGTACACTGGCATGGGCCCATTCATGTGTACCTCTCTAACTTTTCTTTGCTTTGTGCAAGTGCCATATATACCTCTCCAATTGTGCTCTGTGCAAGCTTCATGTATACGTCTCAAATTTTTGCTTCGTGCAAACTTCATGTATACGTCTCAAATTTTTGCTTTGTGCAAGCTTCATGCATACCTCTCTATGCTTTGTGCAAACTTCATTTATACCTCTCTAACTTCATTTGCTTTGTGCAAGCTTCATGTATGCCTCTCTAACTGTGCTTTGTGCAAGCTTCATGTATACCTCTCTAACTGTGCTTTGTGCAAACTTGATGTATACCTCTAACTTTGCTTTGTGCAAGCTTCATGCATACCTCTCTATGCTTTGTGCAAGCTTTATGTATACCTCTCTAACTTTGCTTTGTGCAAGCTTCATGCATACCTCTCTATGCTTTGTGCAAGCTTTATGTATACCTCTCTAACTGTGCTTTGTGCAAGCTTTATGTATACCTCTCTAACTGTGCTTTGTGCAAGCTTCATGTATACCTCTAACTGTGCTTTGTGCAAGCTTCATGTATACCTCTCTAACTGTGCTTTGTGCAAGCTTTATGTATACCTCTCTAACTTTGCTTTGTGCAAGCTTCATGTATACCTCTAACTGTGCTTTGTGCAAGCTTCATGTATACCTCTCTAACTTTTCTTTGTTTTGTGCTAGCTGACGCATAGCTCTGGGCACCATGGTAGCAAAATAAAAATTAAAAAAATGGTAAGAGAGGGGTGAAGGAGTAGGGAGTTTTGAACTTTCCCAATCAGCAGGGACGGTTTTGATCTCCCTGACTCACCAGCAGGGTATTTTCGTTTGTATGGCC
>NC_134878.1:52863772-52871272 GCF_041734735.1 Babylonia areolata | reverse complement strand
ATTTGCCTGAGAGCCAATGTGGATTCCGGAAAGAGCGCGGAACCACCGACATGGTGTTTGCTGCAAGGCAGCTGCAAGAGAAATGTCAGGAGCAAAATGCTGATCTGTTCTCCACCTATGTCGACCTCACTAAGGCCTTTGACACCGTGAGTAGAGAGGGACTGTGGAAGATCATGGCCAAGTACGGATGCCCTCGGAAATTTATTTCCTTGGTCAGCCAATTCCATGAAGGCATGCAGGCTCGAGTCCAGGACAATGGCGAAACATCTGCTCCTTTTGCTGTCACAAATGGTGTCAAGCAAGGCTGCGTCCTGGCTCCAACGCTGTTCAGCCTCATGTTCTCTGCAATGCTTACTGATGCCTTCAGAGATGGCGATGTTGGAATCGGCCTAAAGTACCGAACAGATGGCAAGCTGTTTAACCTCAGAAGGCTTCAAGCAAAAACGAAGGTCATGACAGACATCATCAGAGACTTTTTGTTTGCTGATGACTGTGCCCTCAATGCTGGATCTGAAGCTGACATGCAACTCAGCGTCGACAAGTTTGCCACTGCCAGCAGGAACTTCGGCCTTACCATCAGCACGAGGAAAACTGAAGTTCTCCATCAGCCAGCCCCAGGGAAACCCTACGTTGAGCCCAACATCACAGTCAACGGTCAGAGACTCAGTGCGGTGGAGCGGTTCACATACCTTGGCAGCACACTGTCACGAAATGCGACCATCGACGATGAAGTGAATGTCAGGATTGCAAGAGCAAGTGCAACTTTTGGTAGACTCAGTGCAAATGTCTGGAACAGAAGAGGCATTAGTCTTGAGACCAAGCTAAAGGTCTACAGAGCAGTAGTTCTCCCCACACTACTGTACGGCTGCGAAACTTGGACAGTGTACCAACGACATGCCAAGAAGCTGAACCACTTCCACACAACATGCCTCAGGAAGCTACTGAACATCAAGTGGCAAGACAGGACCCCAGACACAGAGGTGCTCGCAAAAGCCACCCTTCCCAGCATCTTCACCATCCTGATGCAGTCCCAGCTTCGCTGGGCTGGACACGTGGCGCGCATGCCAGACCATCGGCTGCCCAAAAGGCTCTTCTATGGCGAGCTGCAACAAGGGAAGAGATCACACGGAGGTCAGAAGAAGCGCTTCAGAGATACTCTGAAAGTCTCTCTGAAAGCGTTTGATATCAACCCTGACTCCTGGGAGGAATCTGCAGTGGACCGTAACAAATGGCGCGCTGCTGTGCACAAAGGCGCCAAGTTGTGCGAGGCCAACAGGACTGCTGCAGCTGTTCAGAAGAGGCAGGCCAGAAAGTCACGGGCAAACAAGCTCCCTGACAATGATATGCCTGTCTTTGTCTGCCCCAACTGTCAGCGAACATTTCGTGCGCAGATTGGACTATTCAGCCATCTGCGCACTCACAGATAGACTCATGAGCATCCTTCCCCCCACCCCACCACCACCCTCCCCCCATCCCCCATCTGGATGACAACGATGGTCATCATCGATCTCGATGGACACACCACCACCACTATATATAGAGAGAGAGGGGGAGAGAGAGAGAGGGAGAGAGAGAGAGAGAGAGAGAGAGATTTTTAAATGTTACTTTCGCTGTACAGATTTTTCGATAAACAGTCGCCCACTTGAATATATGCAGAGTGAAGACTTTCCAATAACTGGCATGTTGATGGGTCGTGTAATGAATCATTGATCCACATTGAGTTACGTATAAGTTAACACACTTCATTCAAATTCATTTATTCATCACCCAGTCACAGAGTCACTCAAACCTTCCACTGGAAAAGTCCCCCATCAGGCTTAGTAGAGGCGCTGGCCCTTTTAAAAAGAGGTAACACCCCTCCCCCACCCACCCACCTCCGAACCCCCATCCTCCCATCCCTCTTCTTAACAAAAAACGGCAATCGGACGGCCGGGAAGTAGGGGTCGGAGGGGGGGGGGGGGGGGGGGGGGGGCGGGGGAGGGCAGGGGATGGGGGTGGGAGAGGGGAGTGGTGGGGTGGGGAACTTGAGTGGAGAGATAAACTCCCAGTCTTGTCTGAACAACCCCTCAGGGAGCCAGCGCTCATCATACTTAAATCCTTCCTCTTCTCTCTCTCTCTCTCTCTGCATACTGGCTACTGCACCCTGGCTATCGCTGGATGGGGTACAGGCAGACAGACCACACACTACAGGGCCCACCAACGCCAAAAAAAAAAAAAAGAAAAAAAAAAGGAGGCTTAATCTCCTGTTTTATCGCTCATTGCGCTCCCGGATCCGTCCGTCGCACACCAGACAAGACACCCGCCCGCCCGCGCGTCCAGTCCCATTCCAGAATCAGATCAGGTTTTTTGCTTAACCAGCGGAGAAAAAGCTTAGCTACGCTTACAAAACAAGCGAAACCTTCGTTTAAATGTAGAAATACGCTTCTGTTTTATCACTTCTCTGTCTTCGTCAAACAGACGTCTACACTATATATATATATATATATATATATATATAAAAGAAAGTAAGAACCAACAACCGAATTCATTCAGCTGTCGGAGGAAAAAGTGAATACAGGTTAAAAAGTGACGAGGGAAGTTCGTTTCGAGTTTTATATATATATATATATATATATATATATATATATATATATATGTATTTTATTCCCGCGAATCCCGTCTTCAGGAACAGAACGTGGACGTTTTGGAAACCTGGCATTTTGTGGTAATTGTTTTTTTTGTTTTTGTTTTCAGTGGAAGGAATTCTCTAGAGTTGGTTGTTGTGTTTACACTCTCAACTTGAGGTTTCCTTAGTGCGGAGATTTGAGCTGTGCCACACGGAAAACTGAAGTGACGTGAAAGTCGTGGTTTTCCACTCTTTTCCACTCCGGCGTTGAGCACTCCGTGATTTGTCAACGAACCACCGTTGTGCTTTCATTTTGTTTGTTTACCGATCGAGTTCATTTGAATTTTTAAAAACAATTTATCTACATCTACATGCATGGTTGTTTCTTTCTTTCTTTTTTTGGGGTGGTGGTGGGGAGATTATTTTTTTTAACAAGTCTGTGAACGGATCGTTGTTGTATTATATATTATTTGTTAATTTATTTATTTCATTTTAGTCTGACCGGTTTTTGTTGTTGTTTTTTTTGTGTGTGTGTGTTAGTTTGTTTATTGCGTGTAGACATTTTGTCTTCCATACCTAACGTCAAACTGCAGTGAACCAGCTAGTACTCGTTCTCGTTCGGTTAGCTCCTTTAATTGACTTCCGGTCACAACGACTGACCAGTCGTCAGTCCTGTCTCGCAAGTGTTTTTCGAAGACTGCTCCCTCCCCCCCCCACCCACCCCCATCCTTCTCCCTCTTCCCCCCTTCCCCCCTCCTCCTTCACCTCCGGAGACCCATCGGTTTTGTCCAGACCGCTCAGCCCTCCTGTGACCACATGTTGGGACACTTCTTGCCCATCCTCATTACAGCTCCTCCTCCTCTTCCAGGCCGTCCTTGACTTTCTCTTGAACCGGGAATTGGATCTCAGAGAGTTGGTTCCAGAGTTCCAATCAAGATAATAATCTGCTTTCCGAGGGCGCTGCCAGCCAGCTAGCCAGCCACCCAGCTGCTGCCTGTGTAGTGCGTGTTTCGCTTCACAGTTAAGCTTGGAGACGTTCAGGTGGTCGGTCCCTGTGTGTTAGCAACTAAGGGGGAGGTAATTGGAAAAAAAGGGGGAGGTATTACTTCGTCGGTCGCCAAGTCTAACGGTGGTCGGTGGTGGTGGCTGTGGTGTTGGTGCCGTAGTGGTGGTGGTGATCACGTGGTGGCTGGAAGTGATTGTGGCTAGGGGTTGTGGTGGTTGATGGTGGACGGTGGAAGTCAGTGGTGGGATAGTCGAAACAGATGTAGTGGTGGTGTGGTGGCAGTGTCGAGTTATGATGGACATCGCTGGCCTCTGGGTGAGCTGTTGTGTGAGCGGAGTCAGGGACTGCTGCGCGTCATTGGTCGGTGTCCGTGGGCGGCGGGGTGTGTGGTGTGGTGTGGGGGAGGTAGGTGTATGATGTGTGGTGTGGTGTGGGGGAGGTAGGTGTATGATGTGTGGTGTGGTGTGGGGGAGGTAGGTGTATGATGTGTGGTGTGGTGTGGGGGAGGTAGGTGTATGATGTGTGGTGTGGTGTGGGGGAGGTAGGTGTATGATGTGTGGTGTGGTGTGGGGGAGGTAGGTGTATGATGTGTGGTGTGGTGTGGGGGAGGTAGGTGTATGATGTGTGGTGTGGTGTGGGGGAGGTAGGTGTATGATGTGTGGTGTGGTGTGGGGGAGGTAGGTGTATGATGTGTGGTGTGGTGTGGGGGAGGTAGGTGTATGATGTGTGGTTGTGGTGTGGGGGAGGTAGGTGTATGATGTGTGGTGTGGTGTGGGGGAGGTAGGTGTATGATGTGTGGTGTGGTGTGGGGGAGGTAGGTGTATGATGTGTGGTGTGGTGTGGGGGAGGTAGGTGTATGATGTGTGGTGTGGTGTGGGGGAGGTAGGTGTATGATGTGTGGTGTGGTGTGGGGGAGGTAGGTGTATGATGTGTGGTGTGGTGTGGGGGAGGTAGGTGTATGATGTGTGGTTGTGGTGTGGGGGAGGTAGGTGTATGATGTGTGGTGTGGTGTGGGGGAGGTAGGTGTATGATGTGTGGTGTGGTGTGGGGGAGGTAGGTGTATGATGTGTGGTGTGGTGTGGGGGAGGTAGGTGTATGATGTGTGGTGTGGTGTGGGGGAGGTAGGTGTATGATGTGTGGTTGTGGTGTGGGGGAGGTAGGTGTATGATGTGTGGTGTGGTGTGGGGGAGGTAGGTGTATGATGTGTGGTGTGGTGTGGGGGAGGTAGGTGTATGATGTGTGGTGTGGTGTGGGGGAGGTAGGTGTATGATGTGTGGTGTGGTGTGGGGGAGGTAGGTGTATGATGTGTGGTTGTGGTGTGGGGGAGGTAGGTGTATGATGTGTGGTGTGGTGTGGGGGAGGTAGGTGTATGATGTGTGGTGTGGTGTGGGGGAGGTAGGTGTATGATGTGTGGTGTGGTGTGGGGGAGGTAGGTGTATGATGTGTGGTGTGGTGTGGGGGAGGTAGGTGTATGACGTGTGGTTGTGGTGTGGGGGAGGTAGGTGTATGATGTGTGGTGTGGTGTGGGGGAGGTAGGTGTATGATGTGTGGTGTGGTGTGGGGGAGGTAGGTGTATGATGTGTGGTTGTGGTGTGGGGGAGGTAGGTGTATGATGTGTGGTGTGGTGTGGGGGAGGTAGGTGTATGATGTGTGGTTGTGGTGTGGGGGAGGTAGGTGTATGATGTGTGGTGTGGTGTGGGGAAGGTAGGTGTATGATGTGTGGTGTGGTGTGGGGGAGGTAGGTGTATGATGTGTGGTGTGGTGTGGGGAGGTAGGTGTATGATGTGTGGTGTGGTGTGGGGGAGGTAGGTGTATGATGTGTGGTGTGGTGTGGGGGAGGTAGGTGTATGATGTGTGGTGTGGTGTGGGGGAGGTAGGTGTATGATGTGTGGTGTGGTGTGGGGGAGGTAGGTGTATGATGTGTGGTGTGGTGTGGGGCAGGTAGGTGTATGATGTGTGGTGTGGTGTGGGGCAGGTAGGTATGTGATGTGTGGTGTGGTGTGGGGGAGGTAGGTGTATGATGTGTGGTGTGGTGTGGGGAAGGTAGGTGTATGATGTGTGGTGTGGTGTGGGGAAGGTAGGTGTATGATGTGTGGTGTGGTGTGGGGGAGGTAGGTGTATGATGTGTGGTATGGTGTGGGGGAGGTAGGTGTATGATGTGTGGTTGTGGTGTGGAGGAGGTAGGTGTATGATGTGTGGTGTGGTGTGGGGGAGGTAGGTGTATGATGTGTGGTATGGTGTGGGGGAGGTAGGTGTATGATGTGTGGTGTGGTGTGGGGGAGGTAGGTGTATGATGTGTGGTGTGGTGTGGGGAAGGTAGGTGTATGATGTGTGGTGTGGTGTGGGGGAAGTAGGTGTATGATGTGTGGTTGTGGTGTGGGGGAGGTAGGTGTATGATGTGTGGTGTGGTGTGGGGAAGGTAGGTGTATGATGCGTGGTGTGGTGTGGGGGAGGTAGGTGTATGATGTGTGGTTGTGGTGTGGGGGAGGTAGGTGTATGGTGTGGTGTGGTGTGGGGGAGGTAGGTGTATGATGTGTGGTTGTGGTGTGGGGGAGGTAGGTGTATGATGTGTGGTTGTGGTGTGGGGGAGGTAGGTGTATGATGTGTGGTTGTGGTGTGGGGAAGGTAGGTGTATGATGTGTGGTGTGGTGTGGGGGAGGTAGGTGTATGATGTGTGGTTGTGGTGTGGGGGAGGTAGGTGTATGGTGTGGTGTGGTGTGGGGGAGGTAGGTGTATGATGTGTGGTGTGGTGTGGGGGAGGTAGGTGTATGATGTGTGGTGTGGTGTGGGGGAGGTAGGTGTATGATGTGTGGTTGTGGTGTGGGGGAGGTAGGTGTATGATGTGTGGTTGTGGTGTGGGGGAGGTAGGTGTATGATGTGTGGTTGTGGTGTGGGGAAGGTAGGTGTATGATGTGTGGTGTGGTGTGGGGGAGGTAGGTGTATGATGTGTGGTTGTGGTGTGGGGGAGGTAGGTGTATGGTGTGTGGTTGTGGTGTGGGGGAGGTAGGTGTATAGTGTGTGGTGTGGTGTGGGGGAGGTAGGTGTATGATGTGTGGTTGTGGTGTGGGGGAGGTAGGTGTATGGTGTGTGGTTGTGGTGTGGGGGAGGTAGGTGTATGATGTGTGGTTGTGGTGAGTTTCGTTTCGTTTTGAAATGAGTTTTTGTTTGTTCTTACTTTGTGTTTCTTTCTTTCTTTCTTTCACACTTTCTTTTTTGGTGTTGGTTTGGTTTGTTTTCGTTTGTTTGTTTGCCCCCCCCCCCCCCCCCCACCCCCCCCCCTTTTTTCGTTTTTCTTCATGCCTTGTGTTCAATTTCGTTCTTTCTTTATTCTTGCTCTCTCTCCTTTTTCTTTCTTTCGTTTCTACGTCTCTCTCTCTCTCTCTCTCTCTCTCTCTCTCTCTCTCTCTCTCTCTCTCTCTCTCTCTCTTTGTCTTCGTTTCTTTGTGTGTGTGTGAGTGTGTGTGTGTGTGTGTGTGTGTGTGTGTGTGTGTGTGTGTTCCGCTTGTTTAATGTATTGTGACAGAGTGATATTTAGAGATTTTTTGTTTGTTTGTTTGTTGATGAAACGCTGTTAAGCAGAATGTTGCTTTGCATTTAAGGGGATTTAAGAATTAATCCCCGTCACCCCCTTGTCAATAGACCCTTACAGGTAATGGCAATAAAAATGTCAAAGCGTCAAAGCGTCTCTCTTTGTCTTTTCATTTTTTTTTTTTAGTTCTTTCGTTCATTAAATTATCAATTCATTCATGTATTCGTTCGTTCGGTCATTGATCAATCAGTTCATTCATTTATTGGTTTGTACGTTCGTTAATCAATCAATTCATTCATTTATTGCTTCGTTCTCACTCCCCTTTCTGTCTTCCCGTCTTGTTACGTCCACTTTGTTGCG
>NC_134878.1:52856272-52858772 GCF_041734735.1 Babylonia areolata | reverse complement strand
ACACACACACACACACACACACACAGAGAGAGAATTGAATAGATAAATTTTATTTTCTGAGTGTAATACAGTAAGCAAAATAATGGGGTTTTTTCATGTAGCCCTCGAAGGGGAAACAGTAACATAAACAAAGGGGGAATCATTGTATCAGTACAGCATGCATATTAGAGAGAGAGAGAGAGAGAGAGAGAGAGAGAGAGAGAGAGAGAGAGAGAGAGAGAATAATAAACCCCAAGCAGAGATGTCTTCGTTTGCTATTTAAAAATTGGAAAAGCGTCTCGTTATGATAGCGCTTGGGGTGGTGGTGGGGTGTAGGATTAGGAGTAACACATCTTTATGTATATCTGTCTTAAGATATCAACCTGTCTGTCTGTGAGTGTGTCCATATATATATATATATATATATATATGTGTGTGTGTGTGTGTGTGTGTGTGTGTGTGTGTGATATATGTGTGTGATATATATATATATATATTTATATTATATATGTAATATATATAGATGTATATATCTCTGTGTGTGTGTGTGTACGTATGTATGTGTATGTGTGTGTGTGTGTGTGTGTGTGTATGTCTGTATGTGTATGTGTGTGTATGTGTGTGTGTGTGTGTGTATGTCTGTGTGTGTGTGGATGTGTGTGTGTATGTGTGTGTGTGTGTGTGTCTGTATGTGTGTGTGTGTGTGTGTGTGTGTGTGTGTATGTGTGTGTGTGTGTGTGTGTGTGTGTGTGTCTGTATGTGTGTGTGTGTGTGTGTGTGTGTGTCTGTATGTGTGTGTGTGTGTGTGTGTGTGTGTGTGTGTGTGTAAAGAAGAAACCGTAAGTGCTTGCTTGACCTTTTGGGAGGACATGAGGAAATGGACGTTCGCCTTTTTAATAAGACCTGCAGACTCTGTCTGAGCCCTCCCTATTTGCTGTTTGCTTCACAACAACAACAACGAAAAAAAAAACAACAACCAGTTCTCATTTCAAAGTTCGTTTTTGCTGTGCTGTGCTGTGCTGTGCTGTGTTGTGTTGTGTTGTGTTTTGCTCATTCGTCGAGGGAATTTGTTGTCACCGAATTCATCACATGATTATTGATTTGCAGTCGTTATTTGTATGCTTTAAAAAAAACAAACAAAAAAAAAAAACAAAAAACAAAACAAAACCGACAGCAGTTTTGGCGAACTTTTGTTGTTGTTGTTGTTGTTGTTCATGTTTCATTTCGCTCATCATGAAATTGCGTTCTGTTTTTGAGATAGTCTAGCACATTTAAAAAAAAATGTTTTACAGAATATGCATCTTTGGAAAATAGAATATTTGCATTCATTGCAAAATACGACGGAAAATAAATGCTGAGTTGATACGTATAACATGGGAGGGGTTAAACTGCTGAGAGAGAGAGAAAGAGACAGAGACACACACACACACACAGAGAGAGAGAGAGAGAGAGAGAGAGAGAGAGGATGCTAATTAACACAGAGATATCGATGATAATCTATCAGTTTACATGACCTGTGAACGCGAACACAAGTGAGCATATTTCGGCAGAATGATATTTGGTCAGTTTTGACGGTCTCTCGTTGTGTCCACGCTTTTCTGTCTGCATATCTGTCTGTCTCTCTTTCTCTCATTTCTGTCTGTCTCTCTTTCCCTCATATCTGTCTGTCTCTCTTTCCCTCATACCAGTCTGTCTCTCTTTCCCTCATATCTGTCTGTCTCTCTTTCCCTCATATCTGTCTGTCTCTCTCTCATACCTGTCTGTCTCTCTTTCTCTCATACCTGTCTGTCTCTCTTTCTCTCATTTTCTCCTATCTCTTAATCATTCACACACAATTATGCGCGCGCCCGCACACTCACTCTCTCTCTCTCTCTCTCACACACACACACACACACTATATATATATATATATATATATATATATATATATATATATATATATATGTGTATGTATGTGTGTATGCATATATGTATGTATGTATGTATATTTATGGAAAGAGAGAGAGAAAGAGACAGAGAGAGAGAGAGAGAAAGAGACAGAGAGAGAGAGAAAGAGAGTGTATGTATGTATGTATGTATGTATGTATGTATGTATCTATGGAAAGAGAGAGACAGAGTCAGAGAGACAGAGAGCACACACTGCTAACAAGTGTTGTATAATGTGAAAGAGATAAGCACTTCAAACATAATGGACTGTTGCAAATTTAATCAAGGTTGACAGTGGTTGTTTTTTGTTTTTTTTTCCTCTCCTTCTTTTCTATAGCAACTGTCACGTATTTGATGTCAAAGCATTCAACAGACGCGAGACACTACTGTATGTACAGTCACGATGTTGAAAATTGATTATCTTCGGTCACACCGAGTCGGTTAGATTTACCGACAGGTCAGAACCCGGAGAATACGTTTTCTTCAAGTGGAAGACACACAATCACGTACACACAGTATCCACGCCTGCGCGCGCGCGCGCGCGCACACACACACACACAATCACGCATGTACACACGTGCACATACACACATGC
>NC_134878.1:52826272-52853772 GCF_041734735.1 Babylonia areolata | reverse complement strand
GTGGGCTTTTACGTGTATGACCGTTTTTACCCCGCCATGTAGGCAGCCTTACTCCTTTTTTCGGGGGGCTGTGCATGCTGGGTATGTTCTTGTTTCCATAACCCACCGAACGCTGACATGGATTACAGGATCTTTAACGTGCGTATTTGATCTTCTGCTTGCATATACACACGAAGGGGGTTCAGGCACGAGCAGGTCTGCACATATGTTGACCTGGGAGATCGTAAAAATCTCCATCTTTTAACCCACCAGGCGCCGTCACCGTGATTCGAACCGGGGACCCTCAGATTGACAGTCCAACGCTTTAACCACTCGGCTATTGCGCCCGTCAAAACAACATCAACAACAACAACAACAACAACAAAAAACCCCAAAACAATAGATAAACAGCGATCATATCATCTTCTAATCTTTCCCATTTTTTTACGAACTTATTTTGGATTCTATTTCTTTGGAATGAACTCATTGCGAAGATCTGCAAACTTGAACTTTATTCGTGATAAAGTGTAACAATCGGTTAGACTGGAAATATGCATTTCTCTTTCCAAATTTATCTTTAGAATTTATATAAAACAGACATTTATTTCCATTTTTCAAGGCATTCGACACATTCGAATACAATTTTTTGCAATTCTTGCTTGACATTTAACTTTTTTGTTGTTGTTGAAAAATGACTGTGAATTCCAAACAGAGTTAAATCAAGTGTCTGTAAAATATCTCTTATACGATTTAACGATGGTGATGTAAAAAAAAACCCCAAAAAACAACAAAAAACAAAAACAAAACCTTCTTTACATTGCCCAAACAGAATACCGAACAATCTACAAGAATATTTCTAGGTTGTTGATGATTATTTTTTTTATAATATCAGTCTAAAACCTGATCGTTCTCGTCTTCAGCAACAGCCGATCGAGACAGGACAAATGCTTGGTCTTCTGAACGTGTGAGTCAAGCACGTGCGTCAACGCCTACGATTGCGTACATGTATACGCACACGTGCACCCCTGTATTACGGCCACACGAGCAGAATACGCAGGCCTCGTTGCTGCGTGTAATCATATATGGATAAGCTCATCCGTGCTCTATGTTTTAACCCGGTGTGCGGTTGTCTCTCTCTCTGTGTGTGTGTGTGTGTGTGTGTCCGTGTGTCTGTGAGTCCGTGGTAAACTTTAACATTGACATTTTCTCTGCAAATACTTTGTCAGTTGACACCAAATTTGGCATAAAAATAGGAAAAATTCAGTTCTTTCCAGTCATCTTGTTTAAAACAATATTGCACCTCTGGGATGGGCACAAAAAAATTAAAGAAAAGAAGCTAATTATATGCAAACTGCATTTACTGTTATATTTATATTTTTTGTATTCTCTAAACTTGGCACTTTGACATCTTATTCTGACACAACAACAAGAGGAGTCATTATTATCATTTTTTGTTCAAACAGGAACTTCTTTTGCTAAGCATGGAATTTTTTTAAATTTATTTTGCAAACGTTTTGGTGCAGATAGTAAAAAAAAAGAAGGGAAATTACTCAGTAATTAATGCTAGGGGACTTAATTTAACACAAGTGAGTCTTGAAGGCCGTGCCTCTCTTGTTTTTTTGTTTTTTTTTGTTTTGTTTTTTGTTGTTGTTGTTGTTGTACTTGTGTGTAGGTGCGTTAGTGTGCTTTTCAAACGTGGGCGCGCGGACCGACATACGAGAACGTGTATCACGGTTTCCATGGAATCAGCGAAAGGAAATGAGCGAGAGTAACCTGAGATCTGGACAGAAGGCGTGTTTCTTTCTTCTTTTTTTTTTTTGTTGTTGTTGTTGTTGCTGGTGTGACACTGCTGTCGTTTTTCCAACTCTGGTGGAATTTCAGTCGTACACAAATTGATGTTCGTATTGGAATCTTGGAAAGGAGAGATGATGGGGTCTGTAGGTGTGGGGGTGGGTGTGGTGGGTGTTTAAATATAGACACAAATGACTTTCGAAACTGATACCTTGTTACCGATACTTATTAATTTTTTTTTCTTGTAGCTCTTTTTTTTTCCTTGTTGTTGTTGGTTATCTTGTCTTTTTCTAGAAAATTGATTTCTGATACTCTGTTAGCGCGTTTCTGCTATATGTTTGTGTTGTTGTTTTTCTCTCTCTCATGTCTTTAAAAAGATATTGATTTCTTTTCATTTATTTTCCTTATTTTCCGTTTGCATTTCCAAGAAAGAATATGGGAATGGTAATCGTCTTGCTAAAGACTGCACGTGTTCATGTTCAGTGTAATAATGGATTTTTGCTGTGTATGTTCTGGAGCTTGAGTGAGAGAGTGAATATATATATATATATATATATATATATATATATATATATGTGTGTGTGTGTGTGTGTGTGTGAGTGTGCGTGCGTGCGTGCGTGCGTGCGTGTGCGCCAGTTTATCTTGCTTACATGTCTTGCTCACAGTGGCATGTGTTGTCAATTTTTGTAATCATTTCCCGCGGTCTTTGTCGATGCTGTTTATCACGGCTCCTGACCCCTGCGCTAAAGAGGTGCAGCCCGTCTTAAACACACTTCGGCGTTTTTGATGTTGTTACGTTTTGTTTTATTCTCTCTTATTTGTTTTGGTGTTATATTGTGTTTTATCCTGTTTTATTTGTTGTTGTTGTTGTTGTTGTTATGTTGTGTTTTAATTCTGTGTCATTTGTTATTGTTGTTGTTATAATTATTGTGTTTTATTTTGTTGTATATGCTGCCGTTGTTGTTGTTATTCTTTTTATTATTATCATTATTTTTTTACTATCATCATCATCATCATCATCATCACTATCATTATTGTCATTATTGTTTTTATTGTTATCAGATGTTATAGCACATGTACCCGCCTTCGCCGCTTTGATAGCAATTGTTGTTCTACGCGACGAGACAAAAGAAACTGTTTGGCTTATCAGAGTTCGTCGACCCTGGCCTCAGAAAGTGTGTCTTTCGCAAGTGGTGGTGGTGGTGGACCTCCTCAAGGCTTTTGCGTCACTCACTGTGTGAGAATAATGACGTCAGAATATAATCATAGACCTCCACGCGATCGCCTGGATCGGCAGTGGCGCAATGGAACGTCGTCGGCTGATTAATTGATTAATCAACGCCAACTATTTGGGTGCCTGAGGGCATGGACGATTCACAGCGGGAGGCTGCTTCGGTGTAAGCGGAAAGTATTTGCCCTACATGTGAACATCCCCCGGTCATTTAGCTTCTACTACTGCTCCTGCCGTTGCTGCTGCTAATTAATTAAAAAAAAAAAAAAAAAAAAAAGAAAAAGAAAGAAAGAAAAGGCATATCTATATATTTGTGAATCTATCAGAGTGGATTCCTTTTCCAGATTTTTTGCCAGAGAACAACACTTTCGTTGCCATGGGTTCTTTTTAAGCGCGCCAAGTGCGTGCTGCTGCACACGGGACCTCGCTATATCGTCTCATCGGAAAGACTAGACGCTAGTTTGATTTTCCAGTCAAACTTGGGAGAAAGGGTGAGAATGGGATTTCTAACCCAAACCTGCTCCGACACTGTATTGGTAGATAAGCGAGCCTCTTAAACATTCTGCCATATTGCTCTTGCTCTTTTTAAAACCTTGTTGTAGGCTCTGATGACAGTGTGTAGATAAAACAGATCTCCCCTTCCCCCCAAGCCAACCCCCCCCCCCCCCACCCCCTCACCCCCCCAAAAAACAAACCCAAAAACCCCAAAAACCCAAAAAACAACGCGCCACGTGTTCTTCCCACATGATGTCATCAAATCGCAGTCACACGATAGTTGTCCTAATCACGTCACAATGTTGCGGGGGAAGCATCCAATCTGTACAACTCTAGCCTGTGTGTAGATCGTATGACAACAGTTTTTTCGGAAGGATTTGAGGATTGAAAGAGGTGGGTAGTCTTTGTGGCCAGGGGAAAGAGGGGTGGGAATCCAACCTGCTGGGGTTGTTAGGGCAGCACGGTATTCGATAAGCTCAACTCCCCCCCCCCCTGCCAACCCCCCTCCACTCAGATACACCAATCCTAAACCTGCCCCTCTCTCTCTCTCTCTCTCTCTCTCTCTCTGTGCTGGTGTCTGTCTCTTGTTTCCATTTCTGTGTTTTCTCTCTCTTGTCTCTCTGATTTTCGCTGTCTCTGTCTGTCGCTGTTTGACTGACTGTCATGTCTGTCTGTCTATCTGTCTGTCTGTATTGGAGAGAGTATCTGTACGCACGAATGAGAGAGAGAGAGAGAGGCGAGGGGGGAGGGTTAGGGCGGACGGAAATTACAAGTAAGGAGGGAAGCAGAGAGTGAGGGAGGGAGAGTGAGAGAGGTTTACAAGATTCATATCTTTAAGGTACCTTTTAGGCCCCAGCTGTGTGTGTGTGTGTGTGTGTGTGTGTGAGAGAGAGAGAGAGAGAGAGAGAGAGAGAGAGAGAGAGAGACAGACAGACAGACAAACAAACAGATTGACAGACAGACAGACAGAGAAGCCAACGTCAAACGTAAAATAGTTTGGCTACAGAACCATCCTCAAAGAACTCTGTGGATTGTTTGGACCGAACAGAAACCCCAACAGAACGAGTTGCAGTCACCGGCAGTGCAATTTCAAACGACTTCTTTTTGTTGTTGTTTATTTATTAAGACTCCTTGCTATAGCGCATATTCTTGAAGCTCTATTTATATTTGTATTTGTATTTCTTTTTATCACAACAGATTTCTCTGTGTGAAATTCGGGCTGCTCTCCCCAGGGAGAGCGCGTCGCTACACTACAGCGCCACCCATTTTTTTGTATTTTTTCCTGCGTGCAGTTTTATTTGTTTTTCATTGGAATGAAAGATGATTTTGCATACTTTCTTGTTCTCTCTGTTTCTTTGTCTGTCTGTTCGCCTTTCTCTCTCTCTCTCTCCTTTTTTTTAGCAAAGGAAAAAAAAGAGGAGAAAGAAAGACGATGGAGCGAAGGAGAAAAGATGGAAAGAAAAAGACGTGGAGAAAAACGATGATGACTAAAACCATTGAAGCCACGAAGGATAAATCAAAAGTAGATTAAGACAGAAAGGTGACTCAAATGTATCTTTATCTCCTCCCTCCACAAAACATGACCCACACCAACTACACAGATGTGAGGAGAAGAGAGTCTTCTTCTTCTTCTTCGTTCGTGGGCTGCAACTCCCACGTTCACTCGTATGTACACGAGTGGGCTTTTTCGTGTACAACCGTTTTTACCCCGCCATGTAGGTAGCCATACTCCGCTTTCGGGGGGCGGGGGCGGGTGGTGGTGCGTGCTGGGTATGTTCTTGTTTCCATAACCCACCAAACGCTGACATGGGTTACAGGTTCTTTAACGTGCGTATTTGATCTGCTTGCGTATACACACGAAGAGGGTTAAATAAGACATAAGCAGGTCTGCACATTATGTTGACCTGGGAGATCGGAAAAAAATCTCCATCCAGGCGCCGTTACCGAGATTCGAACACGGGACCCTCAGATTGAGAGACCAACGCTTTAACCCCTCGGCTATTGCACCCGTCAGGGAGAAGAGAAGCCAAGAGAAGAGGCATAACATGACATCACCGTGTGACGGGCGCAATAGCCGAGTGGTTAAAGCGTTGGACTGTCAATCTGAGGGTCCCGGGTTTGAATCACGGTGACGGCGCCTGGTGGGTAAAGGGTGGAGATTTTTACGATCTCCCAGGTCAACATATGTGCAGACCTGCTAGTGCCTGAACCCCCTTCGTGTGTACATGCAAGCAGAAGATCAAATACGCACATTAAAGATCCTGTAATCCATGTCAGCGTTCGGTGGGTTATGGAAACAAGAACATACCCAGCATGCACCCCCCCGAAAACGGAGTATGGCTGCCTACATGGCGGGGTAAAAACGGTCATACACGTAAAAGCCCACTCGTGTGCATACGAGTGAACGCAGAAGAAGAAGAAGAAGAAGAAGACATCACCGTGCCACTGCGAGTCCCCGTCATCAGACTTCTCCCCTAGACCCTGGCTGCTGCCGAGAGGTTGTTTGTCGCCAGCTTTTATTATTATTATTATTATTATTATTATTATTATTTCCATAGCGCAATTTTCCTGCCACCCTTTCACCACCCTTTGATTATGATTATTTCCGGTTCCTGTTCGGCCATTTCCTCTTCCTGTTCTCTCCCTCCCTGTTGTTGTCCTCAACGGCAGGTTGTAGCCGTTGTTGTGTCGCTGTCTCTGTCACTCTCCTTTTGCAGTCGACTCTTTCGCGCTGGCTCCATATAGTTGGAATACCCGTCACTTTGTCTCTCATGTGTAGACTCCCCCCCCACCCTTCCTCCCACCTTCTCCAGCACCCCACTTCTATTCACCCCTTTCCCTCCTCCCCCCAGTTTTCATGATAACATCTCATTGTGTCTGTCTCTTTGTCTGTGCCTCTCTGTCTGCCTGTCGGTCGGTCTGTCTGTCTCTATCTAACTATCCATCTATCTATCTCGTCCATATCTGAGAGGGAGAGGGAGTGAGAGAAATAGAGAAGGGAGGGAGACAAAGAGGGAGGGGGGGCAATATAGGCTTGTGAAACACGACAGGCTTTGGAAATAGACGCACACAAGCAGGGCAAGTATATTCAACGGACAGCGAGTGAAAAAGTGCACTTTGCGTAAATTGTTAGTCTCAGTCAGTTGAACCATTCTCTCTCTCTCTCCCTCTCTCTCTCTGTCTCTCTCTCCTCTCTCTCTCCCTCTCTCTCTCTCCCTCTCTCTCTCTCCTCTCTCTCTCCCTCTCTCTGTCTCTCTCATCTCTTTCTCCTTAACCCCTCTCCCGTTATTTCTCCTATTTGTCTCCTCCTCCTCTTTCACCCCAACTCACTCTCTCTGTCTCTCTCTCTCACACACACACACACACACACACACACATACATATGTGTTCTAGAGAGAGACATGGAGAGAGACAGAGAGAGAGAGAGAGAGAGAGACAGAGAGAGAGAGAGGTAGGGACCAAGATAGATAGACAGAGGTAGGTACAACCAGAATTATGGTGGGAACACCATAGAAGAAGAAAGATAACAAGAAAAACCAATCAGACTTCCCATCCCATCTCTTGTCCGAGCATTGCTGTAGTGCTTGTCTAAATGGTTGTCCAGACGTGAGGAGAAGGACCCCCCACACCCCTTACCCCGCCCCCCTCCCCCTCCCCACACCCCTCACGCACACACTCCCCTCCCGTCATTTTGACACAGACACAGACACAGACAGATAGACATACAGACAGACAGATACAAACATGCACGCACACACGCACGCCCGCACGCACGCACACATACACACACCCCTACACCCTGTTTGCCCGACAAGTAGACTCAGACACAGACAGACAGATACAAACACGCACGTATAAACACACACACACACACATACGCACACATGCACGCACTTACGCACGCACGCACGCACACACACACACACGTGCACACACACACACACACACGCACACACACACACACACACACACACACACACACACAGACTGGAGAGAGAAGCAAAAGGAGATCAAAGGCAGACAATCAGGGTACAGACACCCCGAGTTTGCCGCCAGGAGTCGCCATCAGTCCTCTTCCTGTCCCCCCTGTTGTTGGCGAAGGGTGATGGTGGTGGTGGGTGCTGTCGTCGCCAAGATTTTACTTTTTCCACAGCGCACTTTGCCTCCCCCCTGCCACTCCTCCGCCACGCTTTGATTATTTCCCTTTCCTGTTCGGCCATTTCCGTCTGTTTGGTCCCGTGTGTTGAGCCAGTCTCTACTCTCTTCCCTCCCTGCATTTGTCTGTCTGTCTGTCTGTCGCTTTCTCTCTGCCCTCCTTGCATTTGTCTGTCTGTCTGTCTGTCTGTCGCTTTCTCTCTGCCCTCCTTGCATTTGTCTGTCTGTCTGTCTGTCTGTCGCTTTCTCTCTGCCCTCCTTGCATTTGTCTATCTGTCTGTGTGTCTGTCCTTTTCTCTCTTCCCTCCCTGCATTTGTCTGTCTTGTCTGTCTGTCTGTCTGTCCCTTTCTCTCTCCCTCTGTCACTCTCTGTGTATTACTATTGTGGTCGTGGGTATGCTCATTTGTGCCGGTGTATGCGTGGGAGAGAGAGAGAGAGAGAGAGAGAGAGAGAGAAGACAAGACCAGACAAGACAAGACAAGACAAGACAAGACAAGGCAAGTCAAAATTCTTTATTTCGGGGATAATAGATATGAGGACTGGTGTGTTTTTGGTTTTTATTTTTTTATTTTTCATCCAATTCCCGCTCTGAACAATGCGTACACTACACAATACTAAATAAGAGAGAGAGGATGAGAGAGAGAGAGAGAGAGAGAGAGAGAGAGAGAGAGAGAGAGAGAGAATATAGGCTGGTTGAACACAGCGGGTCACGGAACTGGAAGCAAACAGAAAGAAAAGGACCTCGCGCCGTTTACTACAGATAGCACGGAATAGGTAGGCCATAGGCTAGAAGCTAGAAGGCCAATGACTGGCTGAACTGAAAGCAGGGAACAGAAAGCCAACTACTCATACGGTTTTCTTTTTTCCTGGGCCAATAACCTCTTTGTCTTCTGCAGACTAATGATAAGCAGCATTCAGCCAGCCGCTGTGGTGAAGCGATTGGCAGCACAGACTGGTAGATCGTGGGTGAAACTCCCTTGAGAGATGTATCGTTGTAAGAAAATATTCTGTAACTATCTAGTACATGGCATAAAGAAGACGGACATGAATAAACAGAGAAACAGGCATCAATAAACAAACAATTATAGCGCGCGCGCGCGCGCGCGCGTGTGTGTGTGTGTGTGTGTGTGTGTGTGTGTTTTAATTACACAGACGCACACATTTCGCGACATCATCGATGTACACTGCCTATTGCGGTTCGGGATGTCTAAAGTCTTCTATTCGCACAAAACGGGAATGAATTTTGACTGGAGGCGATAGCAACAGCGACCCCCCACACACCCCCCCCCAAAAAAATCAATATCAAATTTAAAGCTAATTTTGTGTCATGAATGAAGGAAGTGATGATAAAAAGGAATGGATAGAATCAAAGGATCAGAAGGCCAGACGATGGTGGTGCCAGACACGTTAAGCAAAGCCACAGACACTAATAATCCAGCTCTCTCCGGAATATGATAATAATACCAATGATAATGATAATAATGATGATGATGATGATGATGATAATGATAATAATGGATACTTATATAGCACACTATCCAGAAATATGCTAGGTGTACTTACCAAAATGTGACCAACAAACTACACACACACACACACACGCACGCACGCACACACACACGCACGCACGCACGCACGCACGCACGCACTGCATATATACATTTTAACATACATAATTATGTACATAGCAGCTGCCCTCCACACATACGCATACACAAACACAGACATGCACAAACAGACACAGACACACACACACGCGCGCGCGCGCGATGTGTATATCCCCCCCCAAAAAAACAACAACAACAACAACAAAAAACAAAAAACAAACCAACTTCTCCACATGCGTCTATTCCACCCCAAACAGATAAAATCAATTAACGAATAATTAAAGAAATGAACAAACAACCCAAACTTGACTCAGTCCGGACGCCTTTCGATCCAGGAATCCTCCTGACGGCGAGCTCTGCACTCCCCGCCCCCCGCCCCCCCCCCCTCAACCCCCCCCCCCCCCACCTCCCAACACAACCAGCACACAGTTTCTGTCCACACTTCAGCAAGGCAATGGACGGCTGCGTAGCTTCTAAAATTACGATTAATATTAACCCCCCCCCCCGCCTCCCCAACCCCCTAATTAAACAGTGCATGCACTCCTCATTTGAGCTAACCTCCCAGCAGGCATCGCAGAGTTGTTAGCTTGCCAAATTTGAGTGTGATCGATTAATAAACAACAAAAAAAAAACAACACACACACAAAAAAACAAGCAGATAAATGCGGGTTTGTATCCCGGTCCGTGACAAACAGCAAACACGCGGGCCACAAAACCAATACAACTCATTCCCAATGGGGAGGGCGTGTTATCAAAAAACAACAACAACAAAAACAACCAACCATACAAAAAAAACACACAACCAACAACAAAAAAGCCCAAACAAACCCAGTTTTGTATACGACGAGAAATAAAAAGGCAAAAAAGAGAGCAGATGACAACTTGGGGGGGGGGAGGGGGGGGGGGGGAAGAATAAACGGAGGCATTGCGGGGCTAACAATTCAACGTTCACAGCACACTGGAAAACCAATAGATAGCTGGGCGGAGCAAACATGACCCCCACCCCCACCCACCAACACCCCTTGCTTCACCCCCACCCCCCCAAACCCCCTCGCTAATCGATTCATATCCTCATATTTTCTGTCGTACCCTGTCCCATCCTCCTTTCCCCGTCCTTGGTAATTATTTTCCATCCCACCTCCCCTCCCTGTGTCAGAGCGTATAAGGGGAAGGGGGGGAGGGGACGGGGAGGGACGGGGAGGGGAGGGACATGGGGGTGGCGGGGGGTGAGGGGTGGAGGAAGGATGCGAGGTGAGAGGCTGGAGCCGAGAGTGCCCAGAAGGACCCTTGGCCCCCTCCACGCCCACACAAAGAAACCTATCGACGGCCTATAACGCAGTGTAATTCAACGCGCTTCTTGCATTAGCGCCGATCGAACATCGCAGATGACTTGCCAATCAGCGCTGAAAAGGGGAAATCGATATCGATATGTCAGATCGGTTATGATTGACTTGGGACAGGTCACGTGTTTTATGTGTTGTTTTTGTTTGTTTTGTTGTTGTAAGGTTGTTATTTATTTTTTTTCAGTTACAATGGGGACCGCTGTTTTGCCTTTGTGTGGGTTCCTAACTGGGGTGACTGCCGTCTGTGTGTGTGTGTGTGTGTGTGTGTGTTCGATCGAAATCTGGTACCGATGGAGAAAGGGGCACCATTGGTGTGAGGCCTGTGGTGGGCGGTGTTCTCCTGTTTGAAAGCACCGACATCCTTTGTTGAAAGGTAATTCACGTGGTCACGCGCCTGAGGTGAGCCCGCATGCACACAGGTAAATGTACACAGCCACACGCACGAACAAAACCAGTGAATACCAGCAATTTTTCGTCGCTATCAGAGTCGAAATGGTAATGAAAAACAAGACGACGAATAAAGACAAGAACAACAAACTGTTTAAATCAGTCAGTTATCTCCATACGTTTGGGCTTTCAACTCAGTGTCATACGAAAGAGCTTTAGAGCCTTTTATTTATTTATTTATTTATTTATTTTTATATAAGAATTCACATCTGCATCGCTTCGGATATTCGGTTTATCTATAAGAAGTCACATCTGCATCGCCTCGAATATTCGGTTTATCTATAACTCTTTAATTAAACAGTACATTCACTGCAAGCAGACAAAATTGTCAGACTGCCAATTCTGAGACTGATCGACTCAAAAATAACAATAGATAATGTGAGCGCATCATGGTATGCAACATAGAAACAGACAGACACACAAAGAGAGAGAAAAAAAAAAGAAAATTAAAAAAAAAATCCCCACCCCTGTCCCTTCCTAAAGACTAAGCGTTTTATTTATAAATAAAAGCTTCTGTATAGATAGAAGAAGGGAAAAGAAAAGGCAGAAAAAGGGCAAAGGACTAATGGAAGAAAACAGGGTCGTCGCCAGCCAGCAAACAAATTCAAATCTTCCACAGCACTCGGGAGGGAAAACCAATAGATGGCTGGACAGAAGACCAAACAAACAAACATGCCCCAGCTAGTCGATTCATGTCCTCATGTTTCCAGTCGCTCCTTGTCCACACATCCCCACCACCCTCCCTGCAAAGGATAAAGGGGGAGACGAGGGAAAGGGATGGGGGGGAGGGGGGCGGGGGGAGGCCAGAAGGACTCTTGGCCCCGCGCGGATCCACAAAGAAACCCTTCGACGACCAACAACAACGCCGTGCAATTCAACGCACTTCTTGCATTAACGCCGATCGAACGTCTGTGTCGTGATGTGCCAATCAGAGCTGAGAGAGAGAGTGGGTAAAAATCGATATCGATACGTCTCAAATCGGTTATGATTTACTGGGACAACTCACGTGTGCTTTCAGCGGCAGCGGCAGTGGGTGGGTATAGGTTTTTTTTTGTGTGTGTTAAGATGAGAAAGTGAGCAGGCAGGCAGGCCAGGCTGCATCCAACTGATGACGGTGGTAAAAGAACAGTACTCTGCTGTCGGCACTGCAGTAAACAGTGAAATACCAATGGAGGCCTCTGTGTATTGCTCACGTGTCGTTGCACACAGTATTGAAAAGCAAATCAAAACAAACAAAGCAGACAAAAAAACAAAACAAAACAAAAAACAAAAAACCCAAAACAAAACAAACAAAAACAAAAAAACAAAAACAAAAAAAACAAACCCGTGGGAGAACTACGAACGTGATTTAATGAGCTGATTTATTCCAGTTGGTCAGATATGTGCACATCTCTCCCTCTGTCTCTCCCTGTCTCTTCCTTCTCTCTCTCTCTCTCTGTGTCTCTCTCTCTCCCACCCTCACTCCCAGTTGATTACCTTCTTCCCCGCTTTCCACTCCCTTCTCTTCACACACACACACACACACACACACACACACCACAAACACACACACACACACGCGCGCGCGCGCGCGCACACACACACACACACACACCGCTGACCAACTCTCTAAACTGTTTCTCCTTTTTTTTCTGTCTGCTTCTCGTTCCTGCTGGATCGTCTTTTCCAGCGTGTAGTTCCCCATTGGCATGTCCCCTTCCATTTCCCCCCCTCTCTCCTCACATCCCCAAAGGGCCCAGCCCTAAACCTTCGTGTTGCATCATATCGTATATATCCACATTGACAAGGCGAGCTTGTGTTGGACACCCGTACTTTCTGGCATCAATCCTACGGGAGTCTGGAAGCAGAGAGGATTGGACCCGTATTATACCACACTGGCACCGCACCACCGTTAAATGAATTAACACGGGCAGACACAATGCCGATTGTTTGTTTATACTTGGGCGTCCAGGGGTTTGAACTCACAACCCGTGTGAGATGAAATGATTCAGGCGCCCTGCTGTTTCTTTATATATAATTTTATATATATATATATATATATATATATATATATATATATATACATAGATATATATATATATATCTGTGTGTGTGTGTATGTGTGTGTGTGTGTGTGTGTGTGTGTGTGTGTGTGTGTGTGTGTGTGTCTATTACATATATATCTCTCTTTTCTTTTCTTTTTTCTTTTTTTTGTTTTTTTATTGTTTATAATTCAAATATACTTTCTGCAACGACTGATTCAAATATTATGTTTCTCTTCTATCAGGCCGATTCCTCTGGTGACAATAAATTTAATCTCGTGTTGATATTGATATTAGCATTAGTTTACTTGGCTATGTATTATTTATTTGTTTTATTTCATTATTTCATGACTTACTGTTTATGAATGTCATTTGGTACAAATGATAATAATATGGTTTCATCAGCCATCATGTTAATCAAAAATGAAGTGCAACGTTGTGAGCACAGTATAAGCTTTAAGTTTGTGGATGCTCTTTTGTCATTGATTGCATTGTAATCAGGTGTACTGTTAAAAAAAACAGTTAAAGATTATTTAAACCAAATGTTATTTTGGACGGAGAAAAGAATATCGAACTGGGCGTCTCTAACAGTTCACTCACTTACTTGCAGAATGGTTAAGTCGCTCGTCTGCCAACTGCTAGTACAGAGTTTGTGAGGGTCTGGGTTCGAATCCCGCTTTCGCCCTTTCTCCCACGTTCGACTGGAAAATCGAACAGAGCGTCGAGTCATTCGGGTGAGACTATTAATTAACTCTCTCCATACGAACGGCGAAAGAGACGACGTTAACAGCGTTTCACCCCAATTATCATCATCAAAATATTGCAAGCGGAAGGCTCTTATACTGAAGAGATGAATATTGACAAAGAATACCGCAATTCTGACGACGGAAGCTAAAGGTTGGGTCATTCAGACGCCCACTGGACATCCGAGGGGTCTGTGTAGAGGAGAAGAGAGGACTGCCCGTACTGAGTGAGTTAAACATCGGGTTTGTGGTAGTTTCTCTGACAGGAGCAGCACGATAGTGCGGAGAAAGGAAATGTTTGGGTGGGGGAGGAGGGAGGGTCGGGGGGTGGGTTTTTTTTTTTTTTGGGGGGGGGGGGGCTGGTCTCACAAAGGACTGTGATCCCTAGGGTGGGGGTAGGGATGAGGGGTGGGGGGCTCTGCACACGCAAGGGGGGAGGGTGGTTGAGAGGGGGGGGGGACGGGAGGGTGGATGGGGCTGACTGACGTGACGTGACGAGCCCTGACTCTCTCTCCTGGAGCCCATCGCTACGGTCATGAATCAGGACCTACAGGGACATACATCAGCGTGCTGTCGTGATGTGTCGCCTGGCATCGGCGTCATGCCCGCAGTCTCCCCCCCCCCCCCCCCCCCCCCCCCCCCCCCCCCCCCCCCCCCCGTTGCTCTGGTCTGTGCGTATGTGTCTTTGTCTCTGTCTGTCTTTGTCTCTGTCTGTCTATCTGTCTCAGTCTGTCTGTCTCTTTCTGTGTCTCCCTATCATTCTTCCACCCTTCCTCTTTCTCTCTCTCCCCTCTCTCTTTCTCTTTGTGAATCTTATCTCCCTGTCTCTCTCCGACCCTTCATCTGACCCTCTCTCTTTATATGCATCTCTCCTTGTCTCCTCTCTCTCTCTCTCTCTCTCTCTCTCTTTCTCTCCCCCCTCTCTCTCTCTCTTTCTCTCTTCTTGATACTCAAATAACACGTTCGCGCGATTATCCGAGCAACAACAACGCACATGCTGTCTACTGCATTTTGTCTGTATATATGTCTCAGTTTATCTCATTCTGTCTGTCTGTCTGTCTGTCTGTCTGAAACACACACACACACACACACACACACACACACACACACACACACACACACACACACACACACACACACCACACTTACATATTACATACACACACTCGTACACACACACACACACACACGCACACACACCACACACACACACACACACACACACACACACACTGATAAGGATTATGACATATGACATAAGCACCCACGCAAATTGGTTCTTATATGTTGACAGTGGGTGAGAAGAAAAAAAAAACAATTAAAAGAAAAGCACAAAAAATAGCAACAGAAAATAACAAAAAAAAAAGCCTAGCAGCACCGAAGTGTTACGCCGTCAGGCGGGACACTGATTGGTCCATTGGCCCGGCCCTGTCCTTACTTCCGCTTCATCGGAGATCGAACAGCCGCGCATGCGCAAGGGCCAACATTTCCGGAAAGCTGAAGTGTCACCCAGTCCATTGACATGGGAGAGAAAAAGAGGTGTATAGCTCGGAGGGGACACCAGAGTGGGAGAGAGGGGGACTGGACGGAGGTTGGGTTGAGGGGGTGTGGGGGGTGGTGATGGGTAGGTGATGGGTGGTGGGGGTGGGGGTGCGGGGGTGCATCGATCGAATCTATGTTCGTCTGGCATTCGTTTATTTTTAACGACTTAATGCCTGTCATTGAAGCAGGTAAAAAAAAAAAAGTGTTTCGTTTTTGTTTTTTTGTTGTTTTTTTAAAGCTCGTCTTCAGAATTCGATGTCAGAATAGGGTCATAAAATTATTAACATTGTTCAGTGGTTTAGGTTTATGTATTCAGCTCTGTTGTGTGATTTCTTAAACAACTGATTTTCGAAAAGCATAATCCAGTTGAGATATTTATAAAGTTCAATGTTGTAAAGGAATTTATCCACATGCCTACACAGACAGTGATGAAAATATTAAACTTTCCTAGCTCCCCATCCAGTTCTACACCCCCTCACCCCCCCCCACCCCCACAGCGCCTGCCCTACTTTCATCCATACCCCACCCCCAAGAATTTTTTATTTTATTTTTTTTTTTAGGAAAAAAAAAAATCCCATCGTGATTCTTGCAAATCCAATTTCCTGTTATGTGCTTTTGTTCCTTCCGACCCAATTCACTTTTCTCGTTTCATCCGATCGGCACAATATCCACGCAGTACGGTTTTTTGTGCGAGGTGAGCCAGACTGCTCCACGTGGTGCAGTAGGATTCTGCAAGTCAAATGTGTCAGTGCGCTCAGTGATTGATTTCTTCCAACATGGTCAGCTACCGCCTTCAGTGAAAAACCTGAAAACTTTGTGAAGTGCCTGGGGAGCTGAGGGGGGTGGGGGTGGGGTTCAGGGGGCGTTGCTGGTGTTCTCGGAGCAGCATGGATGATGCATGAAAAGCTCACAGTTAATCAGCATCATTGTGCACTTGTGTGGTGCGTTTCGACTTGGGATGTTCGTGCAGTCAGGAGAGGAGAAGAATGAATTTAAAGAGAGCAACGAATTTCTTGCTGGTGGGTGACACTGATCCTTTTCAGTTTTTTCTTTTTCTTCTTCTTCTTCTCCTCCTCCCCCCCCCCCTCCTCCTCTTCCGTCTTCTTCTTCTTTTGTGTCTGTGTGTGTGTGTGTGTGTGTGTGTCTCTCTCTCTCTGTCTGTCTCACTGTCTCTGTCTGTGTCTCTTACTCCACCTTCCTGTTGTGCATGTCTCTGTGTTTCCAGTCTCTCCAGTCTCATTTCCCCTCTCCCAGTCCTCCAACCTCACAACCCACTGTACTATCTTCCGGACCATCTTCCCTGACACTGACAGTCACAGCTCTCCAGTTGAACACGCACGTTGCGCCGACGTCCAAGCGATGACACACAGACACACGGCACCGGAAAAGCGTCAAGAGGAGCGCACAGGGCCAGCACGTGCAACACGCCCGCTGAAGCAAGTCAGCCAGGCCAGGTCCTCACTGAATATTCAACAGGTGCCTGTGCCTTGTTCGTGCTTTCCGAGTGGAGGACGCGTGTCGGTAATTTGTCTGCACTTGAAGACCTCTGTCGGCATCAGACTGCAGGCTGTTGAGCTCCCGGAGTTACCGTTACATAAAAAAAATACTTTATTATCTCAACAAGAGAAATTCATACGTGGTGTAAAACAGAGAAAAAAACAGTGCAAGAAACGCACAGTCATTCAATATGTATATGCATTAAGGATAATGTTTAAAAAAAAAAAAAAAATCTTAGATGTCAACCTAGGGAAAAACATCCATACAATCGATAATCACAGTAGACAACAACAACAAAAACCTTGAAAATCATCTCAGAGTAAGTCATACTTACACTGTCACAGCCATACACATGCAATGATAATCACAGTTAAGGATAGGCATAAAACAGTATAATAAAAGTTGACATAGACATAATGAATATCAGTATGCAGTTCAGCAGTACTTTTGAGTTAAGATGTCATATTCCACGCACATACACTCTGGCATCCATTTTCAGTCTTGTATCTGATTATGAATTATTGTTATTCAATAGCTTAATTGACGTTGGAATAAAGCTGCATTTTACCTTCATTGTTAGTTTCTCTCATTCTTTCTCCCCTTTGAGTTTTACAGCTTTTTCTTGTCTTGCTTGTTTCATCAGTCAATTCACCCGAGCACATACGAAATTATGTCGCTGGATTGGTCCTCAGAAGAAGAAGAAGAAACAAGAGAGGCAAGGCCTTCAAGACTCACTTGTCATACACTGAAAAAAAATCCAAGCCTTTTTATGTATTGTGTATAATTTCAAAATGTAATGTTTAAGATGAGAAAGATCAGTTTAAAGCGATTTAAGTCCCCTAGCATTAATTACAGAGTAATTTCCCTTTTTTGCTATCTGCACCAAAACGTTTGCAAAATAAATTAAACTTCCATGCTTAGCAAAAGAAGTTCCTGTTTGAACAAAAAATGATAATAATGACTGCTCTTGTTGTTGGGTCAGAATATCAGATCAAAGTGCCAAGTTTAGAGAATACAAAAATATAAATATAACAGTAAATACAGTTTGCATATAATTAGGCTTCATTTTTTATTTTTTTTGTGCCCATCCCAGAGGTGCAATATTGTTTTAAACAAGATGACTGGAAAGAACTTAATTTTTCCTATTTTTATGCCAAATTTGGTGTCAACTGACAAAGTATTTGCAGAGAAAATGTCAATGTTAAAGTTTACCACGGACACACACACACACACACACACACACACACACAGACAACCGAACACCGGGTGAAGACATAGACTCACTTTGTTTACACAAGTGAGTCAAAAAAGAGATGCGATCACATTAGTCTAATGTTACAGTTATTTCAGTGGCTTAATAAAACGAGAGATAAGATCACCACTCTCTGGAATAAATGCATAAACAAATTTGTTCCTTCTTGTTGTTTAATTAAAAACAAAACAAGAAAAATGAAAAACCAGAAAAAAACCCCCAATAAGATCAACACTCTCTGCTACAAATGCATGAAGAGGATCTATCAGTCGCCGCTTTTCTCCTACGACATTTCCCCCATATTTGAACATTCGTTGTCGGTCACCGTTCTTTTTTTTGTCCCTGGTCAGTCTACTTGGAACAAGCTCCCCCTTCGTCTGAAATCGCACATTCAGCTTCTTCAAGCCAGCTCCCTCCCTCCCTCACCTTGTAACCCCCCCCCCTCCCTCCCTCCCCCAACCTTCCAATCACCCTCACCTGTTTCCAAAAATAAACCGTTGTCGTTTTTTCGCCTGTAATTTCACGCGTCTGCCCAAGCTTTTCTTTTTGATTCGTTTTATTTCCTTCCTGTCAGCTCGTCTTGGGTATGCTGTAGATGGTAGTATAATAATAAAGTGGGTTTTTTTATTGTTTTAATTTATCCTTGCTAGGTGTTTACATGGAGAATGATCAGTTGGTATGGCGCTTTGATTTATTTTCCTGCACGATTTAATGCTTTAGTGATGCCATGATTATTATTTTTTTTTTTATCATAATGATCTTTTGATATCCTGTTGGGTGCATGACCAGTCATTCCTCTCCCAGTCCGTACATTTCATTGTCATAGCATGGTCTTTTCCATATACCCAGTCTCACAACTCCTCCCAGGTTAGACATATGTCACAATCAATCAACAGGTATGTACAAGCATATACCCATAGGTGTCTCTTGACGATACTTACCACAGAGTCACCGACGATGTCGTTTAGAATCTCTCTCTCTTCTCTCTCTTCTCTCTCTCTCTCTCTCTGTATGTGTGGGGGTGGGCAGGGGGGGGTGTTATGTGTGTGTGTGTGTGGGGGGGGGGGGGATGTGGGGGGCGTGGGGTAGGGGGGAGAATCACCAATGTATTTCCACACACATGGCTTCACCGCTTTCATCATGACACTCCATCCGCCTGGCTGCTGCCTAAGAAGAGCGAGCGCAGACGACAGGTTTTCTGGCTTGCTTCCTTCTTGGGGGCACGTAGTTAACGAGTGTCGTCCTCGTGGACACATAGTTGACGGTGCCAGCCTCCACAGGGGGTGTCCCCCGGCCGCCCCCCCTCCCCCCACCCCTTCCCCCCGTCTTTGTCCTTGCTGCTTTCCCTGCTGATGGGGTCCTTCCTGCCCATCACTGCCCAGCTTACACACCCCGCCCCAGGTGGTAATGAAATCTGCATGGGATCGAATCACTGTCTGCTCTCCGGGCAACCTTCTCTTGTTGGCCAAACAACTCACTTAGTTAGCCCCCAGTGGGAGGAGGAGGGGGAGGAGGGGAGGGTGGGGGTGGTGGAGAAGAGGGTTCGAAAGGGTTTAGGGGAGTGGAGGGAGGGGGGGAGGGGTTTGGAGGGTTGGGAGGGATGTGTGTAATTTTTATTGCACTATTTCATAGTTCAGACTGTGTTATTGGACTGTTTGTTCAATCTAAGAGCATTGATGACCATGTTTCTCCGACGTACCTTACTCAGCGTGCTGTCAACAATGCATCGTTCCTTGTCCTTTTTTTAAATTTTTTTTAAATATAATGTTTTGTTTCTGTTGAAGAGTTCTTCATTTGCCATCACGTCAAACCTTTCACAAACACACACACTGCTGAGCAGAATGGAATTTACCCTGGATCGATCTACTGTCTACTTTCTGGACATATCTGTCAGGCTGATAAACTCGCCCAATAAAAAAAAAAAAAGCATCTCAGTGCTCCTTGAGTTTCATAAAAGAAGACCATACTGACAAACGATGATGATGTCATTGTCCTTGTGTGGATTCCTGGCTCTTTCTGCCTTTCGAGATAACGAGATTGTCGACCGACGTGCCGTGAAAGCCAGAAATCAAATAACGTCACAAACTCCCCCCCCCCCCCCTCCAACCTCCACCCCCACCCCTCCACACACACATCCCCAACCCCCACCCCTCACACAGATCGATTTTCTTACCCAGACTTCAGACCCAAAGTTCAGCCATGTGTCAACGACCTCTGGCAAAGAAGAACGAAACGCCCAGAGCGGATAAAAACCCCATCAGATACGTCTGGATCGTAGAGGATTCCATTTCCATTGTCTTTAACAGGGGAGAGAAGAGACTACTCGACAGGTTGCTTTGGGCTCACTGCTTTCTTCTTCTTCTGCGTTTATGGGCTGCAATTCCCACGTTCACTCGCATGTACACGAGTGGCTTTTTACGTGTATGACCGTTTTTACCCCGCCATGTAGGCAGCCATACTCCGCTTTCGGGGGTGTGCATGCTGGGTATGTTCTTGCTTCCATAACCCACCGAACGCTGACATGGATTACAGGATCTTTAACGTGCGTATTTGATCTTCTGCATGCGTTTACACACGAATGGGGTTCAGGCACTAGCAGGTCTGCACATATGTTGACCTGGGAAATCGGAAAAATCTCCACCCTTTTACCCACCAGGCGCCGTCACCGTGATTCAAACCCGGGACCCTCAGATTGAAAGTCCAACGCTTTAACCACTCGGCTATTGCGCCCGTCAAAATACTGCTTTCTGACTCACTCCTAATTGCCTGGAAGGTGAAGAAAGTAAGTCCATGATGTGTTCCAGTTACGAGCCTCTCATCCCCTTCAAAAGTGACGACTGGGGTTTACATGGGGTCAGGCAAAAGCATTTTACTGCCAGTCGAAGGAAGGCCTTCATCCGTGTTATTCAGTCTGCAAAAGACTTTTATAGGTGCTTGAGTTCAAGTCTAAAACCTCGTCAGTTGACTCTCTCAGACTTTGGTCCGATTCGCAGACCAATTCTGAGTTTAGCTCTCAGACTATTATCAAATTCATTACGGACCAAGTATTGTTCTAATGTCAAGTACATATGCTTTAGTAACCTGACAATTGAGCATATAAGTTTTGACTCTAGCTTGATGAAGCCTTATGTACACGAAAGTGTGTCTTCACAAGTGACAGAGCGTTGGTGTTTTTGACTTTTTGCATTCATTATCAGTTGTTTCGCTTGTCAGTTTAACGACTTCTCTTTTACGAAGTCCTTTAAGTAATTTCCTGTAAATGTATTTAGATTTTTATTTTTCAAATTTCACCCACATTTTACTCTCGTTTGCCCAACCCTCCATTCATTCACATCTCCCACCCCTTCTAACCGATAATACTCAAATGTATTCATAAATACTTTAACAAAATGTCTTCAATCACCGATATGTGTGATGGGACATTAAACAAAATTCCTCCCTCCTCAGTCTGCAAAAAAAAAAAAAAAAGGAAAAGAAAGAAAGAAAGAAAAAAGAAATAAACAGGGAAGCGAACATGTTTTCACTGTTTACTATTCACTTTTGCTTTTCATACAAGCTAAACTTGTTATTGGGTTCTGTCACACTTTCGATTACAACTAGAAACCTTGCAACATTTGTAGATCTGCTCTCAACAGCGTTCATTATCTGTTCTACAGCTTCCTGTTCACATAGATATTGCATGTTCATCAACTTTCTGTAAGGTGTGGCCGTAAGAAACGCAACGTTTCGTCATCTGAAGAGCACGTCAGACAGGTTTTCTACGTTTCTCCTGCCTTCCTTCTTTGCTTTCTTCCTACCTTCATTTCTTCCCTGCTTCCTTCCTTCCTTACATCCTTCCTTCTTTGCTTGTTTCCTTCCTCCCTTCCTTCCTTCTTTGCTTGTTTCCTTCCTCCCTTCCTTCCTTCTTTCTTTGCTTCCTTCCTTCCTTCTTTACTTCCTTCCTTCCTTTGCTTCTTTCCTCCTTTGCTTGCTTTCTTCCTTCCTTCCTTCCCCCCTCCCTCCCTTCTTTACTTCCTTTGCTTGCTTCCTTCCTTCTTTACTTCCTTTGCTTCCTTCCTTCCTCCGTTGCTTGCTTGCTTCCTTCCTTCTTTGTTTCCTTCCTTACTTCCTTCTTTGCTTCCTTTCTTCCTTCTTTGCTTCCTTCCTCCTTTGCTTCCTTCCTTACTTCCTTCTTTGCTTCCTTTCTTCCTTCTTTGCTTCCTTCCTTCCTTCCACCTTTGCTTCCTTCCTTACTTCCTTCTTTGCTTCCTTACTTCCTTCTTTGCTTCCTTACTTCCTTCTTTGCTTCCTTCCTTTCTTCTTTGCTCCCTTCCTTCCTCCTTTGCTTCCTTCCTTCCTTCCTTCCTTCTGTGCTTGCTTGCTTGCTTCCTTCCCTTCTCCCTTCCTTCCTTGCTTCCCTCCTTGCTTTCTTTCCCTTCTTTCTTCCCTTCTTTTCTTACCATTCTGTCTGCTATGCGTCCGTCCTGGGCTGCCCTCTTCCAAGCAACATCACGTCAGCGCTCACATCCAACTTTTGCCGATTACTCCACTGTAGTCCGCGTGGCATCCAGTAACTGCACTGTCCACTTTCCGTGTTGTTGTTGACATCGTCGTCACCAAAGATGTTACCGACCGCTTCGTTATCAAAGATGTAAAGTTGAGGAGAGCGTTGGTGTCACCTAATATGATGAGGACGATGACGATGACAGTGACGATAAGGTTCTGAGCGTCTCATTGTGTATGTGTGCGATGCCTTTCTTCTTCTTCTTCTTTATGAATGAAAAATTGAATGTATCAGTGAGCGTGCTAGCAAATGAACAGTAAGTGCGTGTGTGTGTGTTTGAGTGTGTGGGCGTAAAAGTGTACGTATATCTTTGTTTGCTTGTTTTATATATATATACGTACTTACACACACACACACACACACACACACACACACACACACACACATATATATATATATATATATATATATATATATATATATATATATATATATATATGTGTGTGTGTGTGTGTGTGTGTGTGTGTGTGTAAGTACGTACGTACGTACATGATAATGTACCAATTGTTCTTTCCATCGCTTTGTTACCTTTAATAGACTATTCCAGTTACTATTCTTATTCGTCGTTCTAATTATTTCATTTTATTTCTTTATTTCTATGTTTTGTGTTATTGTTTAGTTTTATGTTTTGTGTTGTTAAATGGGCAGAATTGTGTAAAAAGGCCTTTTATTGCGCCTAATTCTTTACCCATTAAAGATTCAATCAATCAGTCTCCTCCTCCTCCTCCTTGTTTGCTGAATACATTTTCACACAGTTGGTTGCCAAAAGTAGCCAGCCTCACAAATGTCTCCCAAGCTGACATAATTTTAAACAAGGGCTTGATGTGATGGCTGTCCACACTGTGGAGGATCTCAGTGACCTTCATTTGGAAAGAGTGCGGTGGGTTGTTGTTTTTTTCTGGGTTTTTTTTTCTTCTTCTTCTTTCATACTACTTCTTGTTCTTCATTTCCCTGATGATACTAACAATGATGATAAATATTATGATGATGATTGCAGTAGTAGTAGTAGTAGTAGTAGTAGCAGCAGTAGTTGTGGTTATTCTCCTCCTCCTCCTCTTTCTTCTGTTCTCTTACTCTTTGTTATCGTCTTTCTTTTCGTTTTTTTTTTCATTCTTCTTCTTTTCTTTTCTTTTTTTTAACTCCCTCATCCCGCTTCTTCTTGGCGGTGTTGTTGGTGTTGGTGTTGTTGGTGGTGTTGTTGGTGGTGTTGGTGGTATTGTTCGTGGTGATGGTGTTGGTGGTGTTTTTGGTGTTGGTGGTGTTGTTGGTGTTGTTGGTCGTGTTGGTGTTGGTGGTATTGTTGGTGGTGTTGGTGTTGTTGGTATTGGTGTTGGTGGTGTTGGTGGTCTTGATGTTGTTGATGGTGTTGGTGGTGGTGTTGGTGCTGTTCGTGTTGATGGTGGTGGTGTTGGTGGAGTTGATGTTGTTGGTGCTGTTGGTGCTGTTGGTGCTGTTGGTGGTGTTTGTGTTGGTGTTGTTGGTGGTGTAGGTGTTGTTGCTGTTGGTGCTGTTGGTGGTGTTTGTGTTGGTGTTGTTGGTGGTGTAGGTGTTGTTGCTGTTGGTGGTGTTGGTGGGTGTTGGTGTTTTTGTTGTTGTTGGTGTTGGTGTTGTTGTTGTTCTTCTTTATCGTCTTTCCCTTCTTCCTGTCCTTCGAGGTGTTTCTTCATCCTGTTTCCTATTCTGTCTTCTTTCTCATCTTGCAGATTACTTTTAATTTTACTTTTGATTTATATTGACTGAGCACAACTTTTTCTTTTCTTTTTTTTTTGGGGGGTGGGGGTGGGGGGGTGGGAGGGGGGTGGGGTGGGGAGGGTCGTTTCTTGCTATCAGCCGGCCTAGCCTTCTAACAGTTTCTCTACGAGCGATCTTCTCTATAAAAGCTGGCATTTCCCCCTTAATGCCGGAAGTCTGCAAGACAAGAAGCTAAAAGGATTTTCAACTGGTGCATTAGGCCGGCCCTAGCGCCTGACCCCCCCCCCCCCAAACGACCCCTCCCCCCCCCCCCCCAACGTCTTGTGAACACACTGCCTTTGACACCGATCCTCCTCGTGAGGTGAGTTTGATGCCTGCTGAGACACCGACTGAGAACAGAGGAAGATGGATGGACAGGAGAGAGAGAGAGAGAGAGAGAGAGAGAGAGAGAGAGAGAGAGAGAGAGAGAGAGAGAGAGAGAGTAAAATGAATAGATAAAACACTATGAAGACATAGGGACATTTTTTTTTTTTAAATAAAATAGACATACACGGGAAAAAGGGGAAAGGAAAGGAATAATTATGGCTGGCTGGCTGGCTGGATGGATGGGTGGGTGGGTGGGTGGATGGATGCAATGATGGATGGATGGTTGGGTGGGTGGATGGATGGATGGGTGGGTGGGTGGATGATGGTTGCAATGATGGATGGGTGGGTGGATGGCTAGATGGGTGGATGGATGGATGGACGGATGGATGGATGGACAGATGGATGGATGGGTGGATGGATTGATGGATGGTTCCAGTGATGGATGGATGGATGGGTTTCGGGAAAAGGGGAAGATGAGTACATGAAAGAAATGAAGGCAATAACTTGGAAAAGAAAAGAAAGAAAGATAAAAATAAAAGAAAGGGAGAAAGGAAGGAAGGCAGGAGAGAAACAGAGATTGACAGATGAACGGAGAGACAAAAAAAAAAGAAAGAAAGAAAGAAGAAGAGAGAACGCGAATACATGAAATGTAACAAGGAAGTCAGACAGGAAAATTAGAATGGAGGGGAAGGGGGGGGGGGGGAGAAAAAGGACAGAGGACAATGAAGGAGAGCAACGACAAATACAGACAGACAGACAGACACACGGACAAACATACAGACAGACCGAAAGTAGGAAAGTGAATAAAAAAAAAGAAAAAAAAAAGAATGACAATAAGGAAGACAGAAATAAAGGGGGAAGGATAAAAACGTTAGGGGTGTATTTGTATGTATTTGTATTTCTTTTTATCACAACAGATTTCTCTGTGTGAAATTCGGGCTGCTCTCCCCAGGGAGAGCGCGTCGCTATACTACAGCGCCACCCATTTTTTTTTTTGTATTTTTTCCTGCGTGCAGTTTTGTTTGTTTTTCCTATCGAAGTGGATTTTTCTACAGAATTTTGCCAGGAACAACCCTTTTGTTGCCGTGGGTTCTTTTACGTGCGCTAAGTGCATGCTGCACACGGGACCTCGGTTTATCGTCTCATCCGAATGACTAGCGTCCAGACTAGCACTCAAGGTCTAGTGGAGAGGGAGAAAATATCGGCGGCTGAGCCGTGATTCGAACCAGCGCGCTCAGATTCTCTCACTTCCTAGGCGGACGCGTTACCTCTTGGCCATCACTCCACTTAGAGTGTGGGGGACGAAAGGAATTCTTTTTCTTTCTTTTTTTTAATAGAAAAAAAAATCCGTAGGGACAGACATGCAACAAGAAGGACAGTCAATAAAGAGAAGAAATACTGGCAGATCATAAACAACGAATGAAGGAATAAATGGTGGGTGGTGGGGGAGGGGGAGAGGCGGGGGGGGGGGGGGGGGGGAACGAAAGTGGAAAAGGAAGACAGAAAGAAATAAAGGAACGAAGATGGACCAACATGCGGACAACGAGACGGACGTGAAGACAGAAAGTCGATAATTGGAAAAAAAAAGAAAGAAAGAAAGAAAAAAAGGAGAAGGAAGGCAAAAAGAAAGAATTGAGAAGAAGAGAAAAGGAAGAAAGAAAAAAAGAAAGAATAAAACACACAAATAAATAAAACGGAATGCGAAAGAAAAGAGACAAAGATAAAAAAAAAAAAAAAAAAGGGGGGGGTGGGGGGGGGAGGAAGGAAGGAAAGAAAAAAGACAGAAAGAAGCACAGACAGACACACAGAGAAAGAACCACTTCCTGAAAGAAAAGAAGATGAGGATGAATGAATAAAGAATGAATGAAGGAAAGAAAGAAAAAAAATGGAAAGAATAAATAGATAGATAAAAAAGATAGGAAGAAAATTAAAAAAAAAAAAGAAAAAGGAAGGAAAGAAAAGAGAATAACTTCTGTTGCCCCATACATCTTGATCTGTGGAAATAAACATCACCCTTCGTCCAAGATTATGTTGTTGGCTGGGAAACTTGGAAAACGGAAAGGAACAAATGGGAATCTTTGTGCAAAGGTCTCCGCGAGAAATTAAAAACCAAAAAAAGTCAAAATCAAACACAATAACAACAACAACAACAATCACAAACCTTTTACATAAATAACTTGCAGCAGTTATCTTGGCAGGCTTTCTCAAACGTATACAAAACAGACGCTGACAGAGAGGAACTGGTAGACAGAGCGATTGACAAGAAGATAGAAGAGGAGAAAGATGGGAGAGGAATACAGACAGCAACACAAGGAGAGAGAGAGAGAGAGAGAGAGAGAGAGAGAGAGAGAGAATGGTGGAACACACACACACACACGCACACACACACGCACACACGCACACACACACACATATATGTATATATATATATATATATATATATATATATATATATTCAGAGCACACGCAAACTGACACTCACTCGCACGTACACTTACACTCACTCACACGTGCACTAGAAATAAAAGACGAAAAAAATAAAAATAGAAATAAAAATAAAAGAACCGACACAAAGAAGAGAGAGAACATGTAACACAACGCATTCAAAGTATACGAAGAAATGGGGGGGAAAACCCCCCAAAAAACCCCCATGAATTTCGTCCTGGCATCTCATCTAAAACACACACACACACACACACACACACACCACACACACACACAAACGACCACCACCACCACTAAACAACAACACGTATTTCTCGCCACAGCAAGTCAAATATAGGGCTCACGTTGAA
>NC_134878.1:52818772-52821272 GCF_041734735.1 Babylonia areolata | reverse complement strand
GAGAGAGAGAGAGACTGACACTGACACTGACACTGAAACTGACACTGTTTAATGACTTAAGTCAATAGCCTCTGTCATGGCAAGTGTAAACAATGTACAATTTCTGAGAGAATTCGACAGAAAATATATTTGATACGGATGGTGAAGACCTAACGAGAGAGAGAGAGAGAGAGAGCCACAGAGAGAAAGAGAGAGAGAGACAGATAGAGAGAGAGGGGGACACATAGAGAGACAGACAGAGAGACAGAGAGAGAGACAAAGACAGGGAGACAGAGAGAGGGAGAGAGACAGAGAGAAAAAAAGAGACAGAAAGAGACACACAGACAGAAACAGAGAGAGAGAGTGAAACACACACACACACACACACACACACACACACACACACACACAGAGACAGACAGACACACAGAGAGAGAGCAGAACAATCGGTAACTCGAGCGTGAGTGAATGCATCTCCTAAAGTTTTCACTCTCTGTGGAGAACCAGCCATACCTCGGGCCACACTTTGTTTTCATCTGCTGATCCGTGAAGGCAAGGTGGGGCCTCACCCCAAACAACGCCTTTGTCAAGCTGTGTGATCATCGACCTGCCACACGGATTAGCAGGAAAGAAACAACAAAGAGAGAAAGAACGAAAGATGAAAGGAAAAAAAAAACACGAAAAGACAAATGGAAAAAAACAGGAGAAAGCAGGAAAAAACGAAAGGCAAAGAGAAAACATCAAACAGCGTAAGGCAAAGAGAAAGCAGGAAACAACGAGAGGCAGAGAGAAAGCAGGAAACAACGAAATGCGGGGAGAAAGCAGGAAACAAAGTAAAGCAAAGAGAAAGCAGGAAACAACGAAAGGTAAAGAGAAAGCAGGAAACAACGTAAAGCAAAGAGAAAGCAGGAAACAACGAAAGGCAGAGAGAAAGCAGGAAACAACGAAAGGCAGAGAAAAAGCAGGAAATAACAAAAGCAGGAAACAATGAAATGCAGAGAGAAAGCAGGAAACAACGAAAGGCAGAGAGAAAGCAGGAAACAACGTGAGGCAGAGAGAAAGCAGGAAACAACGAAAGGCAAAGAGAAAGCAGGAAACAACGTGAGGCAGAGAGAAAGCAGGAAACAACGAAAGGTAGAGAGAAAGCAGGAAACAACAAAATGGAGAGAGAAAGCAGGAAACAACGAAAGGGAGACAGGCGCAGAAAGAAAGAATTCAAGGAAAAAGAAAGAGGGAGGGAGGGAGGGAGGGCGGATAGGGAAAGAGGGGGAAATATTAAAGAACAAAGACAGACTGGCAAACAGGAAAAAGAACAAAGAAAGAGAAGACAAGAAGAAGAAGAAGAAGAAGAAGAAGAAGAAGAAGAAAAAACAACAACAAACAAACACAAAGTTACATCGTTGTCACTCTGGCTGACATTGCTGAACGGAGAATCAAGGGATGAAACGATTGGAAAGAGACTGGACGAACAGTGGATGGTATGGCGGCGAAAAGGAAACAAGTGTGTTCCAGCTGACATCCACAGCAGCAGACAGCTCCTCCTTTTTCCCACGTCATCTCCAGACTCCTTGTCTGGCTGTTTCTTCTGCTCATATTTCCTTCGAGAACAAACGAAGTCTTTTTGGGGGAAGAGTTTGGAAGATTGCTGTTACGTATTTTGTTCTGCACCTCCATGGAAAAAAAAAAAAAAAGAGTTGGGATCAGAGGGGAAGAAAAAAACAACAACCAACTGTTGCAGAGGGGTTTCCTTATTTCCCCCCTACTGCATTATCAAGCATTGTAGAATAGAGGGGACGTAAAATGCCGTAGTAGAGGGGTTTTCTTATTTCCCTTGTTGCTTAATCGGGCAATACAAAATGAGTTTGTGCCTTGTAGAAAAAGAAAAAAAGAAAAAAAAAAAGTGGAAATCCAGTTGGTGTTTGGTGGTTATGGCGTGACGCAAACTGCAGATTGTGTTACTGAAGGCATCAAGTGGATTTCAGAGTTCATTGATTACTATCTTACCACAGTGGACCATGCAGGCAAATCGGATTAATCAGATTTCCAAGTCAGTGCGCGGGGAGAGAGAGAGAGAGACAGAGACAGACAGAGAGACAGGGAGAGACAGAGAGAGAAGAGGGTGGCTGGTGAAACATTTAGATAGAAGTGTGTTGTGTATTTTCTATGTATTTGCCAGGAATGATTGACCGACTTTCTGCCGGAGAAGCATGTCCAATGTGTTCGTGTCAACTTCATAATATGTAGAAAATGGGTCACATTTGAATGGTCAATTCCCAGTTCAAAAAGGTTTCATCCTCTTACGCCTCTCTTAGTTTCCTCGCTCTCTCTGTCTCTCTCTGTCTCTCTCTCTCTGTCTCTTTTTCTCTGCCCCAGTCTCTCTCTGTCCGTCTCTGTGGTCTGTCTCATTTTCTATCCAGTTCCATGGTCTCTCTCACATTTCAAGTACACTTCTGACAACAAAAATTGACACAAACGTTTATTATTATATCTTTTAATCTCATCATCTAAACTATATTCTGAA
>NC_134878.1:52811272-52813772 GCF_041734735.1 Babylonia areolata | reverse complement strand
TTCTTCCTTCTTCTTCTACTTCTTTTTCTTCTTCTTGTCCATGTCAATCTTCTTCTTCTTTTTCTTCTTCATCCCCCCCCCCTCCCATCTTGTTCTGTTTGTTGTTGTTCTTCTTCTTCTACTTCTAGCGCCTGGTGTCTGGAGCCGCTGGAACTTTGCCTGGCCATATAATGGGGTTCATTGACTGATTGATTCATTCATTTCTTCATTAACTCACTCAGTACGGCCAGTCCTCTCTTCTCCTCTACACAGACCCCTCGGATGTCCAGTGGGTGTCTGAATGACCCAACCTTTAGCTTCCGTCGTCAGAACTGTGGTATTCTTTGTCAACATTCACCTCTCCAGTATAAGAGCGTTCCGCTTGCAATATTTTGATGATGGTAATTGGGTTGAAACGCTGTTAACGTCGTCTCTTTCGCCGTTCGTATGGAGAGAGTTAATTTGATCTATGAACATACGTGCATATTTATTTACGACTGATTCATATCCACGCTTGTTATATATCTATTTGGTGGTAGTGTCTTTCTGTTTTGTTGTTTTTTCATTTAATTCTTCTTTGTTATTTGTTTGATGGTAGGTTGTGTTTTTTTTGTTTTGTTTTTTATCTCTCTCATTTAATTCTTCTCTGTTATTTATTTGATGGTAGTTTCATTCTATATATCTCATTTAGTTCTTCTCATAAAATTTATTTATGTATTCATTTATTTATTTGTTCATTTATTTATTCATTTATTCATCTATCTATCAGTTCTTTTGTCATAGATATGATCACAGTCAAGTGATTGTGGTGATCACAGTTCCTGTTCTTGTTTGTTTGTTTTTTTGTTGTTTGTGTGTGTGTGTGTGTGTGTGTGTGTGTGTGTGTGTGTGTGTGTGTGTGTGTGTGTGTGTGTGTGTGTGCGCGCGCGCGCGCGCTTTGCGTTTATTAAAAAGAAAGAAAGAGCAACTGCGGTCCTGTTGCCAGTTGCATTGCTCGGACGGAAGAGTCTAGTATGGTCGTAACCCGCTACTAACTGTGTGCAGTATGGAACTGACCAATGGCGTAGTTCGGTCAACGAAGGCATTTAGTCACGTGTAACTGTCAAAAAGTTAGAACCAAGCAATGCAACTGGCACCGCGGTCTACATGTGTTACAGTGATTTGCTTCCCCTGTGCCACAGCAGTCTCTCGTGAGAGCTTTTGAGGCAGAGGAGTCGACTTTTGTCCGGCTGTGACGGGCGCAATAGCCGAGTGGTTAAAGCGTTGGACTGTCAATCTGAGGGTCCTGGTTTCGAATCACGGTGACGGCGCCTGGTGGGTAAAGGGTGGAGATTTTTACGATCTCCCAGGTCAACATATGTGCAGACCTGCTAGTGCCTGAACCCCCTTCGCAAGCAGAAGATCAAATACGCACGTTAAAGATCCTGTAATCCATGTCAGCGTTCGGTGGGTTATGGAAACAAGAACGTACCCAGCATGCACACCCCCGAAAACGGAGTATGGCTGCCTACATGGCGGGGTAAAAACGGTCATACACGTAAAAGCCCACTCGTGTGCATACGAGTGAACGCAGAAGAAGAAAAGAAGTCCGGCTGAATACTCGACATGAAATGCAATTTTCCGCCGTCCATGAGTCACCTTTTTCTTTGGCGTTCTCTCTCGAAAGACACGAAGGCAGTTCACGTTGACACACATAGAAACTTGTGCTGATAACTGGCAACAGTTGAGGTTTAATCCATGCACCAACACGGATCCTGACTTGTTAGCGGAATTTCAGTTTATGAGTCGAGAAGTCCTTTGATGATTATTTGCGTGGGTCTTTTTCTTCTCTTCTTGAACCTAATTCACTGCCGATGACTTTCCCTTATTCTGCGTAAATGACAAGCGGTGTGATTTTTTTTCTCCTTTTAACTCACTCAGTACGGCCAGTCCTCTCTTCTCCTCTACACAGACCCCTCGGATGTCCAGTGGGTGTCTGAATGACCCAACCTTTAGCTTCCGTCGTCAGAATTGTGGTATTCTTTGTCAACATTCACCTCTTCAGTATAAGAGCCTTCCACGTGCAATATTTTGATGATGGTAATTGGGTTGAAACGCTGTTAACGTCGTCTCTTTCGCCGTTCGTATGGAGAGAGTTAAACAAGAAAAGAGTTCAAGGATGCGCGATTTTGAATTTCACAGTATGGGAGAGTCGTTTTCCTCGTATATAAACCAAAGACACTTACAAGTGAAACGTGCCCACGCCATCAGAAATATCCTCAGGGGGGGATATACTTGTTCTCAGGGTGATGGCAAGAGACACCACAGCAGCCCGTTAGAAACAGTGCATCGATCGGCCCTTGTTCCCTGGGTCAGGGGGCCTCTTTCACTGCCCTGATTGAGGGCTCAAGTCCATTGTGCAACAGACAGCCTCCAGACCTTTTGTCTACTGCTGCTGCTGCTGTGAAAACAATGGTGTAAGACGACACGCTCGCACAGCACATACACACACACACACACACACACACACACACACACACGC
>NC_134878.1:52786272-52808772 GCF_041734735.1 Babylonia areolata | reverse complement strand
AGGAGGGGTGTTGGAAGAGAGAGAGAGAGAGAGAGAGAGAGAGAGAGAGGAGGGCTGCGGGAAGAGAGACAGACACACAGACAGACAGACAGAGAGAGAGACACAGAGAGAGAGAGACAGAGAGAGAGAGAGAGAGATTTTTTCACACGAAACGTAGTGCTCCACGACGTGAGAAACATCCACCCCGAGGGGATGACCTGTTCTCAGGGTAATTGCAGGAGGACGCCACAGCAGCCCGATGGAAAGAGTGCATTGATCTCCACTTGGTTCTCTGGCTTAGGGAGCTCCACATTTCGTGAGGTTTTGGGTTGGGTTTTTTTTTCCACTGACCCGATAGAGGGCTGAAGTCATGGGAGCAGTTTGATTTTATTGACCAACAGTCAGCTTCCAGACTTTTTAGTCTGCCGCTAATGGATAGACAATGGTTCTTGCGCGAGCGCGCGCGCACATACACACACACACGACACACACACAAAAACGCATGCACTCTTTCTCTCTCTCTCTCTCGCTCACTCTGCTTCACACACACACACACACACACACACACACATACACACGCAGCACACACACACAAACAACGCATGCACTCTTTCTCTCTCTCTCTCTCTCGCTCACTCACTCTGCTTCACACACACACACACACGCACACACATACACACACACACACACACACACACAAACAACGCATGCACTCTTTCTCTCTCTCTCTCTCTCTCTCGCTCACTCACTCTGCTTCACACACACACACACACACACACACACACACACACATACACACGCAGCACACACACACGCACACACACACACACACACAGAGGCACGCACATACACACACACACACACGCACGCACACACACACACACACACGCACACACACATACACATATACACACACGCACGCACACACACACACACGGGCGTGTGCACATAGATGCGACAGAGGAGGCAGCAAAGCAACGAGTTGAAGTTACATCTGACAGTCAGACACCCTTCAAAGTGATTGAAATGCTGGATCTGACAATGTTTTATTCATAGCCTAAAAGTGGAATAATCACTGGCATCACACAGACACACACACACACACACACACACACACACACCACACACAAGTAGGCGAGCACGCACGCACAAACACATACACAGACACACACATGCGCACACACACACACACACACACACACACATGTACATGAGCACACACACACACACACACACACACACACACACACACACACACACAGAGCTGTCTCGTCATAAGATGATTGAAAAGCATCACCGGGCCTGATGTGTTTGAGAAATTCATGACAGCACAAAATTTTATGGTGGCCAAGTCCCCCGGACATTGAAGCTGTGTGTGCTCAAAGCAGCAGCGAACGCCCAGCAAGGGGTTAGCCCCCTTTGACTTATGACAACAGTTTCTTCTCTTCAGATACAGAGCCGTATTGTAAATCTAAGTTGTGATCTGTGCATTTGTCTATTCCTGTTGCATTGTACCTGACTGATGATTACATTTGGCCTTTTATATCATTTTATTCCCCCCCCCCCATTTGTATTATCCCCCCTTTTGTTTCTTCTTTTTTAAATTATCTTCGCTCTTCCTCTGTGGCCGTCATCCTGTTATTGTCATGTTTCCTTGTTTCTCTATGACTCAAAAGAGTTAATGGGAATAAACAAACTCTGAACTCTGAACTCTCAACCAAGACGTTTCTTTATTATTAGCTTACTGTGTCAGTGCCAGTATCTTTTGTTTTGTTTTTGTTTTGATTTTATGGGTTGTTTTTGTTGTTGTTGTTGTTGTTGTTGTTGTTGTTGTTGTTGTCCTCGTTTGCTGGTTTAATCTGATTTTCATTACATTTGTTTAGAGGTGGACAGTTCCTATCAGTTCACTTTAGTTAATTATTCATCTTATATTTTGGCTTAGTTCGCATCCTTTTTTTAAATTTAAATTAAAAATAAGATAATATATGTTATGTTCGTTTATCTATCAGAGTAGATTTCTTCTACAGAAGACTACACTTTCGTTGGGTTTTTTTCAGTGCGTCAAGTAAGTGCTGCGCACAGGACGTCGCTTTATTGTCCACTTCGGCGCAATAGCCGAATGGTTAAAGCGTTGGACTTTCCATCTGAGGGTCCCGGGTTCGAATCTCGGTGACGGCGCCTGGTGGGTAAAGGGTGGAGATTTTTCCGATCTCCCATGTCAACATATGTGCAGACCTGCTAGTGCCTGAACCCCCTTCGTGTGTATACGCAAGCAAAAAATCAAATACGCACGTTAAAGATCCTGTAATCCATGTCAGCGTTCGGTGGGTTATGGAAACAAGTACATACCAAGCATGCACACCCCCGAAAGCGGAGTATGGCTGCCTACATGGCGGGGTAAAAACGGTCATACACGTAAAAGCCCACTCGTATATATACGAGTGAACGTGGGAGTTGCAGCCCACGAACAAAGAAGAAGAAGGTGTGGAGTGATGGCCTAGAGGTAACGCGTCCGCCTAGAAAGCGAGGGAATCTCAGCGCGCTGGTTCGAATCACGGCTCAGCCGCCGATATTTTCTCCCCCTCCACTAGACCTTGAGTGGTGGTCTGGACGCTAATCATTCGGATGGGACGATAAACCGAGGTCCCGTGTGCAGCATGCATTATGCGCACGTAAAAGAACCCACGGCAACAAAAGGGTTGTTTCTGGCAAAATTATGTAGAAAAATCCACTTCGATAGGAAAAACAAATAAAACTGCACGCAGGAAAAAAAAAAGGGAGGGGGTGGGGTGGGGGTGGGGGGGGGGTGGCGCTGTAGTGTAGCGACGCGCTCTCCCTGGGGAGAGCAGCCCGAATTTCAGACAGAGAAATCTGTTGTGATAAAAAGAAATACAACTACAAATATATATTTTCCAGTCAAACTTGGGAGAAAATGCGTGAGCGGGAATCGAACCCAGACCCACACGGACATTATATTGGCAGATGAGCGTCTTTACCATTCTCCCACCTTCCTCCTTGAGGAAGATAGGTAGGTTGATAGATAGATAGATAGATAGATAGACAGACATACAGTAACATAGATAGGTAGACAGACAGTAAGATAGACAGACAGACAGATAGATAGATAGACAGATAGATAGAAATCAGATACTGACAGAAAGAAAGAACAAAAGAAAGAAGAAAGAGCGATATAGCGCAGACAGACAGATAGACAGACAGATAGATAGATAGACAGACAGATAGATAGGTAGATAGATAGACAGACAGACAGTAAGATAGATAGATAGAAACAAGTGAAATACTGACAGAAAGAAAGAACGAAAAGAAAAAAAGAAGAGAGAGCGACATAAAGCAGACACGGAAACAAAGACCTCACTGGTCAAACAAGAAAAGGCTTGAATTTCCTAGCAGGCTGCGCACACACCTAAGTAGCAGGTCGCATAAACGCCGCTGCCTGCAACAGCACGGCCAGGCCACATAACATCATGCTGGATCAATGCCACCGTGAATGTGATCACCATAAGTGTATGACGTCATCGGGGGTGGGGGTGGGGGGTAGTGGGGGGATAGGGTGGGGTGGGGAGATGGGGGAGAGGCATGGGGGGGGGGGACTGGATGATCCGGTGTTGTCTTTGACAAAGTCTTGCAGTCTTGTTGTCTGCTGAATAATAGTCTGTCCTCCGTAGCTCGGAGCTTTTGTTGTTTTCTCGAAGAGAATTTTTTCCCCCGATATAACAGCAAAAACAACCTTGTCATGTGACGAGTGGATTGACTGACTGAACAGTGCAGACTGACGTTAAGGTCCATGTGGATTATACACTGAAAACGAAACTCCCGTCTTCCCTTGATATTCTGATCATACAGACAGGGTTTTTTTGTATCGCCGTTTGCTCGAAGTTTCTCTTCCATTTGTGCGTCATGATGAATTCAAACGTTTGACCACGACTCTTTCTCTCTCCTCTCTCTTCTTCTCTCTCTCCCCCTCTCTCTGTGTCTCTCTCTCCCCCCACCTCTCTCTCTGTCTGTCTCTCTCATTGTCTTTCGCTTTCCCTCTCTCTTTCTCTCTATATCTATCTCTCTGTATTGTGTCTATATGCCTGTATGTATGTTTAATGATAGATGTTTGCCTGGCGTTCCTGTCGTAAGCCATCCCACTAGATATTGTCGGGCCATGTTCACAAAAAGGTCCTATCGTGTTTACCCTGTTTCTGTCTGTCTGTCTGTCTGTCTCTCTCTCTCTCTCTCTCAGGATTGTATCGTGAATTGTAAATTCGGTTACAATGTCCTGAACATATTACATGAATATACATGTGGTAAAAAAAAAAAACCCAAAAAACTGGCAGACGTGACTCTGTGCAAGTATCAGATCACACAGACCAGTTCAAACTAAAGGGGGATAAAATCGCTTGCCCCAAATACATATTCTGCCGCATTGTGTGACGGACATACCTTCAGCGGGGAAAAAAACCAGTGCTTGCTATGAACATGGTCGGGGGCTGTTTAGAATTATGTAAATCGATCCTTCATCAATCTGCAGCCATGATTCACTACCACCATTTTCGCGGTGTTCCGGCGAAGCCTGTAAGCACAATGTCGTTGTATCCCCCTGTGGTGAAGTGTGTCCGCTCTTGATAAAGTATTGTTCTTAAGAAGAATTCATTACCCACCATTTTGTTTTGCCGAGCACAGACCCTGGAATTCCAATCTGGTGCTCTCTATGTTGTAGTTGTTGGGGTGGGTTCTATCTTCGATACAGCGTTTTCCACAAGAGGGTAAGGAAGAACAAGATGGGGAGGAAAAGGGAATGAAAACCTCACACAAGGTCGTTTTACAGAGGTTCTCTATTCTGATCTCTTCAGATACAAAGGGTGAGTGCCTGACAATGCGTAACAATGCGCGTCAGTGCGCGTCAATGCGCGAACCTCTCATCAGTGTGACAACAGGCCAAACATTGAAACACTAGGACCCGTCCGGTCCAGCCGATTGTCACGCTCTGGCTTACAGTTGCTGTGACGGGATCAGCTAAGCCATCCAGAACTGTACTCACTGACACTGAGGAACGATGATCACAATTAAATCATATTAATAAGAAACACGCAATTGCTTCCCCTAGCATCACAAGCACCAACACGCAATTGCTTCCCCTAGCTTCACAAGCAACAACACGCACGCGCAATCTCAACCACACATTCATTCAAAGTGCCACAAAAATAAATGCTATTACATCTACTCCTAGCCTCTTCTCCTCTGTCTTCTCCACAGTGTTTTGTGGGATCTCCAAAGCCAGACAAGTTGCTTTGCGTTGATGCGAAATGCAAGACATTGCCTTCTGTCTCTTGTTCCTCTTCGTCATTACCTCTCTCCGTATGAGCGACAAAAGAGGCGACAATGGCAGCAGTTTCACCACTGCTGACATCATTCAAATATGACAAGCGGCAGGCTCTTACATCGAAGAAGTGGATGCAGACAAAGAATACCGCATTAATTTCTGACGACGAAAGCTTCAGGCCGAGCCATTCAGACACCCACTGGACGTCAGACGGAGTCTCTGCGGGGTTTAAAGAAAGTGATAAGACTGGCCGCCCTGAGTAAGCTAACAGATCCTTGTAGTGTATGTGGACCAATCGGAAACTTTTTAACCCCCCCCCCCGACCCCCTCAGCCCCTCACCATGCCCCCACCCTCCCTTGAAACGGAACTTGAAACTCAAACTTCGCGGGTTTTTGAATGCAGCTGATGATGGTCAGTTTCGTCAGCTCCTCATCAGCATTCCATGACGAGTGTGCACTTCCAGTTGGGGTCTTGTCCAGATATTCACTCATCTCCGCTCCCCATCCCTCCGACCCCCGCCTCCCCAATACTCCCCCATACCCACCTATCCCCGACCCCCGCCTCCCCAATACTCCCCCATACCCACCTATCCCCGACCCCCCCCCCCAATACTCCCCCATACCCACCTATCCCCGACCCCCCCCAATATTCCCCTATACCCACCTATCCCCGACCCCCCCCCCCCCCAATACTCCCCCATACCCACCTATCCCCGACTCCCCCCAATACTCCCCCATACCCACCTATCCCCGACCCTCCCCCCCCATACCCACCTATCCCCGCCCCCAATACTCCCCTATACCCACCTATCCCCGCCCCCCCCCCCCAATACTCCCCCATACCCACCTATCCCCGACCCTCCCCCCCATACTCCCCCATACCCACCTATCCCCGACCCCCCCCCCCCCGCCCTCAATACTCCCCTATACCCACCTATCCCCGCCCCCCCCCAATACTCCCCCATACCCACCTATCCCCGCCCCCCCCCCCCCCCGAATACTCCCCCATATCCACCTATCCCCGCCCCCCCCCCCCAATACTCCCCCATACCCACCTATCCCCGCCCCCCCCCGCCCTCAATACTCCCCTATACCCACCTATCCCCGCCCCCCCCAATACTCCCCCATACCCACCTATCCCCGCCCCCCCTCCGCCCCCCCCCGAATACTCCCCCATACCCACCTATCCCCGTCCCCCCCCCCCCGCCCCCACTTCTACCCCCAAGCTCGTTGCCTGCCAGCCCCTCCTCAAGAACCTTCCAACGGCTTTTTTTTTTTTTTTAAATCTCCTCCCCCCCACCACCACCCCCCCGAACCCCCCTCGGAAAGGTTCCATGATGACGTGACGAGTGTGAATACCCGGGGCCAACCTTTGACGGGTGGAGTGGTGTGTGTGGGGTTGAGGTGGATGGGTGTTGGCGGTTAGCTGTTCGAGAGAGGTCTGGCGTCGAGTGGGAGGGAGTTGTGGGGGGGGGGGGGGGGAGTAGATTGCTTGCCTGCCATTTAGATGGGGGCCGTCGTTAGGAGGGGGCCAAAGAACGGCCTGTTGCCTTCCCCTTCCCTTTTGCTGCTGCTGCTGCTGGTGCTGTTTCTGTTGATGATGATGATGATGATGATGACTATGGCGATGGCGATGATGATTGTGGTGGTGGCGTGGAAAAATGGATGGACTCTTGTACGTCTCTTGTCTGTTCATCTCGGTCTCTCGGTCTCGGTCTGTGTGTGTGTGTGTGTGTGTGTGTGTGTGTGTGTGTGTGTGTGTGTGTGTGTGTGTGTGTGTGTGTGTGTGCGTCCGTGTGTGTGTGTGTGTGTGTGTGTGTGTGTGTGTGTGTGTGTGTGTGTGTGTGTGTGTGTGTGTGTGTGTGTGTGTGTGTGTCTGTCTCTCTGTATTTGTGTGTGAGTGTTTGTGTCTGTCTGTCTCTTTCTCTTTTTGTCCCAATCTGTCTGCTTGTTTCTCTCTCCTTCTCTCTCCCCCTCTCCCTCTCTCTCTCTCTCTCTCTCTCTTTTTCTTTCTTTCTCATCTCTGCTTCCAACTCTTTTTTTTTCTCTCTCTTCCTGAGCATAGACTTTTGCACAGTGTGATTGATTGCAGCTGGCCAAACAAACCGATACCCCCATTTCCTCACGCATTATTTCTTTTAGTTTCCCCTCAATTCATTGAGTTCCTGTGTGTGTGTGTGTGTGTGTGTGTGTGTGTGTGTGTGTGCATTTTACTCTTAAATGAAGTGTCATCCCACTTCGACGGACACCTGAAAATGACATTACTCCCACCCTTTAATCCTCTCTTTTCTTGAAAGACGAATTGATTTATATAACGTGTTATTGGTTGTTTTTTTTTTTGTTGTTTTTTCTTCTTTTTTTTCTTCTTCATTTCAAATCCATGTTACCAATATCAACGTTCTAGTTCTGTCTGCAGACCTGACCAAAAATATGTCTATGGAAACTCATAGTGTCAGTTCGGCACAGGCTTCCTTGCTCGTTACTTAGTTCATGCGTTTTCGATTCTCATCACGAGACACAACATTTCGGAAAGATTCTCTCTTTTTTTGATCCATCAGCTGCTTTTGACCTTTTTGACAACAGAGAGAGGGGTGTTTCCTCTTGCGATTGCAACACATGAATTACAGCTGTGGTGGTGGGTTTTTTTTTTTTTTTTTTTTCTATATTCTATATCTGGCATAATACTACATTTTCTCGTTTGTATTGCACTTGTAACAGGTGTTAGCAGAAATGATCACATCTTTGGCGCACATTTTAAGCTGTAGCGTGTCAAAATGAATGTTATTCATTTCATGACCACCTGACTGATTTTTCAGCTGATATTCATCACGCGATATGACTGTCCTTTTCATACCTATATTCTGTTTGTTTGTCTGTCTGTCTGTCTGGCTGGCTGGCTGGCTGGCTGTCTCTCTTTCTTTGTCTCTGTCTCTCTCTCTCCCTGTCTCTGTCTCTCTCAGTGTGTGTGTGTGTGTGTGTGTGTGTGTGTGTGTGTGTGTGTGTGTGTGTGTCGCGTCGCATTGCTGGATGGGACTGGACAGCTTTAATGTAATAAAATCCGTACGTTAGTTCGTTCCTTCGTTCGTTCCGTATTTTTGTCTTTGTATCTGTCTCTCTTCGTCTGTCTCTGTCTCTCTGTCATCTCTTCGTGTGTGTGTGTGTGTGTGTGTGTGTGTGTGTGTGTTGTGTTTCTCTCTCCTGTCAGTGAGCTACATCGATCGAGTGTTATTCTTCATTCTGTTTATTCATTTCTTATTTTCTACATATCCCCCCCACTGGGCCCGTGTCTCGCTGATATCACATGACATGCCTTCGGTGCGCAGCCAGACTGTGAAAGTAGAAAGAGGCGAGTGTGATGATAAAGAGAGGGGGGGGGGGGGGGGAGGGGGGATAGAGAAAGGGAGGGGGAAGAGAAGCAGGATGGAGAGAAAGAGGGAGTGGAAAAGAGGAAGGGGAAATGGGGAGACACAGAGAGATTCAGATTCAGATTATTCAGATTATTTATTCATTAATAGGCCTAGGCCCCTTATGAAGGGGTAAGTGACAATATAAGTAATAGCAAACAAAATGAAAATATATAACCAACCATAATAAGTACACATATTACATAAACGCTGCAATGAAGTACAGCATCTTAAGATGTCACGATATCCCGAAATTTAAATGCCTGGTGTAAAAACAGAGAAAGAGAGAGAGGGGGGGGGGGGAGAGATGGGGAGGGGTTGGAATGGTGGGGGGAAAGAGAGAGAATGGGGGAAGAGAAAGAGAGAAAGAGAGAGGGGGAAGGATGAGAGAGAGAGAGAAGGAGAGGTAGAATGGGAGAAGAGAGGGTGTGTGTGGGGGGGGGATGGGGGTGGGGGGTAGAGGAGGCCTGTTTGGTGGTGGCTAGCCCTGGTGGTGGTGGTGGTGGTGGTGATGGTGATGGTGATGATGGTGGTGGTGGTGGTGATGATGATGATGGTGATGATAGTGGTGGTGGTGATGGTGATGATGATGGTGGTGATGACGGTGGTGGTGATGATGATGGTGGTGATTATGGTGGTGCTGGTGATGGTGGTAGTGGTGAACATGATGGTGGTTGTGAGGTGGTGGTGGTGATGATGATGGTGCTGGTGCTGGTGATGGTGGTAGCGGTGAACATGATGGTGGTTGTGGGGTGGTGGTGGTGGTGGTGGTAGTGTTCACGGACCCAGACACAGACACCTTAGTGTTGCTGTGGTGTTGCCGCTCCATTGCCACTGCTGATGGTGGGCACCAGCGTAGAAAACTCGCGTGCTGTTGGGTTCGTGTTCAACTTGTTCGTCTGTCTATCAGGCTGGCTGGCTGTCTGTCAGCCTCTCTGTCTGTCTTCCTGTCTCTGCTGTCTCTCTGTCTGTGCTCTCTCTCTCTCTCTCTCTCTCTCTCTCTCTCTCTCTCTTATACATGTATTAAGTATTCAGTATAACTACATTTATATGCGTACATGTTTGTGTGTCTCTTAGAACAACGGCAGATGTGTAAGTCGGCCAAAGTGCTAATATATTCACCGTTGGAAAATAAAGATTCATTCATTCTCTCTCTCTCTCTCTCTCTCTCTCTCTCTCTCTCTCTCTCTCTGTGTGTGTGTGTGTGTGTGTGTGTGTGTGTGTGTGTGTGTGTGTGTGTGAAACCTTATTTGACGTTAAACGTGGACAAATATCTGAGATTTAGGTTGGGTGTGTCGAGTTTGGCTGCACATCGTTACAGATACAGAAAATCTGATGTTAATGATTTTTATTTGCCCATTATGCCAGAAAGAGAATGAAGACGAAGTGCATTGTGTTTTGAGCTGCTCAGCTCTGAAAGGGTTAAGAGAAAGATATATTCCATCTAGATATCTCCAACAACCTTGTTCATTCAAGTTGTGCTTATTGATGTCGTCAAAATGATATATGGAATATGCCCCTTTTTCTTGCACAAAGGGTTTAAATTTAGAGAAATTGCAACCTCGTAATGTGTTTTGCAAATGTATCTGTGTTTCATGTGATTTCGTGCGATTTTGGTTTTTTCGTGTTTATTCAAACAAATGCGACGCAACAAATGTTGTTTGTGTACCCCTTCATAGGGGCTATGTACCCCTTCATAGGGGCCTGATGAATAAATCAGCCGTATATCGTATCCGTATCTGTATATATATATATATATATATATATATATATATATATATATATATATATATATATATCTGTATGTATGTATGTATGTATGTGTGTGTGTGTGTGTGTGTTTATGTGTGTGTGTGCTCTCTCTCTCTGTCTCTCTCTCCCTTTCTTGCTCTCTTCAACTCTCGCTCTGTCCGACCCTGCCCGCCTAACCTCTCCCCCCCTCCCCCCCATCGACCCCCATTCATCTCTCTCTTTTAAACCTCTACCTCTCTCTTACTATCTTAAAATCCCAGACTTACACTGCAGAGGTCCTTTCGTCGTATTTTCTTCTTCAGCTTTGCCTCTCGCGTCATGTACCATCTCTGTCTGTCTGTCTGTTTGCCTCCCTCTCCCTCTCTCTTACTCTCTATTTCTGTCTTTCTCGCTCGCTCACTCCTTGCTATAGAATTGCAGACAAAATGATGAATATCTGTTGAGAAGTGTTGAGAACATTTCCCCCCATATAACATTTGAAATGTTGTCTGTGCCAGAAATTGTAGAAAGCGGCGCGGCATGCATCCGAGAGTTGGCAAGTTGTTTAATTAGTCTGTTTCAGCGCCGGGCGTGACTAATGTGTGATGTGTGTGTGTGTGTGTGTGTGTGTGTGTGTGTGTGTGTGTGTGTGTGTGTCTATTTTGATGGTTTCGCTGTTTGAGAGTGGACATGGTACTGCGTGACGGTTGGTGGTGTGGGGGAGAGAGAAATGGGCTTGGCACAACGCCACGGCAATAATAATGCAAGTGACGACCAAGCTTTCCCCACAAACCCACAGGAGAGGGCCATGGCCAGTTGTCTTCAGTACTTCCAGATCTCATTAGGTGCACGGAGTGTCTGGAACCGTCTTCTCCATTGGCCTGTTATTTATTATTATCATTATCATTGTTATTATTACTGTTAGTATTATTATTATTATTATTGGTTGTCGTTTTTCCAGACAGTTCCAGTTGGTGTTGGCGAGGAACCAGTGAGGTGGGGTGGTGGGGTGAGTGGGGGTTGGGGGAGGGGGAGGTTGGAGGTGGGTAAGGCCAGGGAAGGGTGGTCAGTGAGAGAGCCCTTTGTGATGGCCTGTGGTTTACAGTGCCAGTGGCTTGATGGTTTGTTGGCACGCTCTTTCTTTCTCTGTCTCCGCCCCCCCTCCCCCCTCCCCCTCTCTGTGTCTCTGTTTATCTGTCTGTCTGACTGTATCTATCTCTCTCTCTTTCTCTGTGTCTCTGTCTGTCTGACTGTATCACTGTCTCTGTCTCTGTATGTCTGTCTCTTTCAATTCATATCTCTCAAACTCTCTCTCTCTCTCTCTCTCTCTCTCTCTCTTTCATTGTCTGCCTGTCAGTCTGTCTCTGTCTCTTTCTTATTCTCTCTTTCTCTCTCTTTCACTTTCTGTCTCTCACACTCTCTCTCTTTCTTTGTCTGTCCACCTATCTCTCCATTTCTCTGTCTCTCTCTATTTCTGTCTCTCTTTGTCTCTCTCTGTCTCTCTTTTCTCTCTCTGTCCCTCTCTCTGCTTGACTGCTCCCTGCAGTTGTTAAAGCGCACTTAAAATGTTTGTGTCAGGCAGTTTCTTGGGTGGAAAGTTCCATTCGACTTGGATGTCCACCACTTTTTTTTTTTTTTTTTTTTTTTGAGAGTTGGGACCATTTTGTTTGCAGATACAGCCCGTTCTATCTATGGCAACGACGTTCCTCCTTCATGGTCCATTGGGCGGTTGAAGGGAGTGTCGTTTTGTGGTGATGGTGTGGGTGGATAGCATGTTGACTGGGAGAACGATGGGGTACAGAGCGAGGTGATATCAGGTGATTTCCTCTACTGCTAGTTCGTGTTTTGCTTGGCTGTCGTCGTTATGGGGCCAGATAGTAATGGTGTGTGTGTGTGTGTGTGTGTGTGTGTGTGTGTGAGAGAGAGAGAGAGAGAGAGGGGGGGGGAGGAGGGGTTTCTGCCTGTCTGCCTGAATGCCCAACAGAATGTTGGTCTGCTTCTTTATCTCTCTGTCTGTCTGTCTGTCTCTCTCTCTCTCTCTCTCTCTCTCTCTCTGTCTCTCTGCCTGTCTGTGTCTGTGTCTGTCTTGTCTGTCTGCCCCCTCTCTCTTTTCATGTTCACCTCTGTACCTCTCTCTCTCTCTGTCTGTCTGTGTCTTGTCTGTCTGTCTCTCTGTCTGTCCGTCTGTCTGTCTCTCTCTCTCTCTCTCTCTCTCTACCTCGCCTTTTTTTTCTTTCAAAGAAGCCCAGTTCAGCTGTGTAATTTCCAGACAACCTCCAGTCTTTGATCTACCAGTGCCTTGTCTGCTATTTTTGTTGCCTGTGGTGAGGATTCTAAGTGGAATTAACTACCTCCATGGCTGTGCTGCTCCCAACAAATGGTACGTCTGGCGATGGTGTCTTAAAATAAGCTTTTTGGGGGAAACACGAGGACATGAATAAAGCTTCCAGTTCTTTCGTCGGTGTAAATGTAAATTATTGGATGGATCGGAAAATGGAAACCACTTCTACGAAATCACTGTCTGGATTGTGTGCACGTTCTAACAGAGCAAGAAGGAAAACTTTCTGAGAAAGTATCGGAATAGGGAAAATTATGATTATTAAAAAAAATACGAACCGAGTGATCATACTGTAAGTCTTTTAGAAAGATTTTGTGTTCTTTGTTGCTAGCTATTTCACACCCCACTGTCCTCTCTCTCTCTCTTTCTCTGTCTCTACGAACACCCATCTGCGTAGTGTGTGTGTGTGTGTGTGTGTGTGTGTGTGTGTGTGTGTGTGTGTGTGTGTATGTGTGTGTGTGTGTAGATTTGTGTATGGGTCGATGGCCTTCACAATTAAAATATTTGTCATTGTCATTGTCTCTCTCTGTCTGTCTCTGTCTCTCTATCTCTGTCTCTTTCTTTCTTCATCTCTCTCTCTCTCTCTTTCTTCATCTCTCTCTCTGTCTCTCTTTCTTTCTTCATCTCTCTCTGTCTCTGTCTGTCTGTCTCTTTCTTTCTTTCTTCATCTCTCTCTGTCTCTTTCTTTCTTCATCTCTCTATCTCTTTCTTTCTTCATCTCTCTCTCTCTCTCTTTCTTTCTTCATCTCTCTCTCTCTCTCTCTCTCTTTCTTTCTTTATCTCTGTCTGTCACTTTCTTTCTTTCTTTCTTTCTTCATCTCTCTCTGTCTCTGTGTCTCTGTCTGTCTGTCTGTCTGTCTCTTTCTCCCCTCTCTCTCCCTCAGTCTCTCTCTCTCTTTGCCTTTCTTCCAGACCCACCATTTTGATGCACAGCAGATTGGCCTGTGCAAAATAACTTCGTAACTGTTACTCCAGGCCCGAGGAAAAATGACCGAAACCATTGCTTTGCCTCGTGTTTCTCTTTTATCATTCCCATTTCTTGGTCACAGAATACAGTACAACGTACGTTTTCTCGTGTGTCTTGTTCAGTCGCATTGTCCACACTGCATTCACTGCCAGAGGCAAGCAAGTAACTTAACGTGGTAGAAACGTGATGCTGGGTTGAGCTAACAGTCTCCACCATCGACTATTAAGAGTCTGCAGTTTGCCGTCTGCAGTCAGTCAGTAATCACTGACACTCACCCTCTCCATTTTAGATTTTGTACTCTATCTTTTCCACATTCTGTTCTCTCTATCTGTCTGTCTGTCTGTCTGTTTCTCTCTCTCTCTCTTCCTTTCTTAGTCCCCTCCCCCTTGGCACCCCCCCTCCCGTCCCCCTCACCTCAACCGCCCCCCTTTTCATTCGAATATACAGAAATGTCGATTTCTAATTAATACTAACAATCATCATTATGATAGGAATGATAATAATCCAAATAATAATAATAATAATACTATCATTTATTTTCAGTCTAATATCATCATCGTAGATGAACAGACTATAAATAAATAAACGAACGATCGTCTGCAGTCAGTCGGTAATCTGTGTGTAGCTTCAAATCCAGTGCACAGCCGCAGGCAACAGAAATAAAAGTCTGTAACGTGGTAGAAACGTGAAGCTGAGTTGAGCTAACAGGTAGGCAGGCATTCAGACTGTTACCTGTGTAGCCCCGACTGTCACTGGCGTCTGTGGCTCTCTTCAGTTTCAGTTTCAGTTTCAGTAGCTCAAGGAGGCGTCACTGCATTCGGACAAATCCATGTACGCGCTACACCACATCTGCCAAGCAGATGCTTGACCAACAGCGTAAACCAACGCGCTTAGTCAGGCCTTGAGAAAAAAAGAAAAGATAAATACATAAAAAAGAACTACTACTAATAATAATAATATGTATAAGGCGCAAAAACTTGAAGTCAACTATAAGCGTACAAAATAAAATAAAATAAAATAAATAGATAAATATATCTGTGGCTCTGACTCAGCAAACCGTTACTTGTCCTTGGTGTTGTTGTTGTTGTAATGGCCGTGCTGCCGATGGGTGGCGGTTGTGGGGGTGGGGGTGGTGTGGGGGTGGTGGGAATCCTGCAAACTTCTTTCAACTGGCTGAATGTCTGAGCCGTTTTGTTAGCCTGTGATGTGGACGGTAGTGTGAAGTATAGGCGCCTGTCAGTTTGAGCGTGTTTCCCCGGAACGTGATTGGAGTGGTGTTCTCTGCTCCTTTCTCTGTTCATCTGTCTCTGTCTCTCTATCTCCCTCTTTCTCTTTGTCTTTGGCCCTGTTTGTCTGTCTGTCTGTCTCTCTCTCTCTCTCTCTCTGTGTCTCTGTGTCTCTCTCAACCATACATACATACACATACGAGCACACTGTTAAACACAGAAATGCTCACAGACATCACAAACACACACACACACGCACACACACACACACACACACACACACACACACACACATACATGCATGCACACATAGACACGCGCACAAACACACACACACTCTCACACACATACTATACTTACCACACACACACACACACACACACACACACACACACATACACACACACACACACACACACACATTCCTACATGCACACAATCGCATTCCTTCTGATAGTCTTCAAATCAATACCTCTCTGTTGTTGAAAAAAAAATCGCCCCCCATTACCGAGGTCCAGGCAGAAATGGATGGTGCAGAGAGGAGGGGGAAAATAACTTTTTCATCCAGACCAACAAAAAGAAAGGGAATAATCTTCCCGGAATAATTTGCATCGCTCCTCTGAACTCAAAATGCAGCAGTCAGTCAGACGCGCCGAGCGTCTAGAAGGTTGGATGGAAACCTATGAAAAGAACTTCCTCCTCCTCTCGCCTCCCTTTAGTCGACTTCCTATTAATCCACATTGCTTTCTGCCACAACCGACGGGAGGGTTAAAGACTCGAGGTGCCTGATTTCTCAGAGTCTCAGAGACTTCTGCCCCCGACCTTTTCGTATTCAGTTTCCCATCAGCTGCCCGTCGGTGGTCCTGGAGAGGCAGATTTCGTGGTTTGCTGTCCCAACCAGTCGTTGAGTAGGTTTGAGAAGAAAAGGTCTTGCCTGAAGGAAACGTCTCGCATGTCAATGGAAAGTGTATGTGACTATACGTGGACATGCGTTCCCTGACGTGCACACACGCTCTTTGCGTGAGCATACTAAAGAGTGATGGAAGTAGACAGAAAGGTCAGAGACACCTAAATTTAGGCTTTGTTTTCTGTCCAACCGAGTTTGATTTCGTCTCTCTGTCTCGCGAACGCACTCACACAAACACACACACACTCACACGCACACGCACGCGCACGCACTCGCACACACACATGCACACACACACACACACACACACAAGTCATTCTCTGTTTTGAGAAAAGGTTCTTTTGCATCAGTGCCCATCATCGCCACGATGAAAGGATAAACGTGCTGCTTTGGGCATCATTCCTCTTTTTCTTTTTTTTTTTGTTTGTTTTTTGTACCCGGACTTTCTTGGGTCGACCACCGTTTTATTTTGTATATAAAAATCACACAATGCCAAAGAAATCAATAGCGTGTATGGAATAAATACGACTTTTCATTCACTGATTTTGGGCTTGTTACAATAATATGGAAGGAAAATGTACAAGTCATACAATTCAGTGTACAAAACTAGGAATCAATGTTTTTCTTTGTTTGTTTTTGTTGTTGTTGTTTTGTTGTTTTTTTTCGCCTTCATCCATACACAATTCTATGTCTGTCTGTTTCTTCATATATGGACAATCAGGGGTATCATTCCTCTGTACGCATGCACTGCTGCCCTTTCCAGTGTGACGCTCGTAAGTACTTCCAAAAACTGAAGATGGACTTGATTCAGTTCAGCGCTGGTGGGATGAAACTGCTGCACTGTAAAAACGCTCTTGGGAAAGAGCTTCACGAGCCAGCAGATGTTAACTCACTCAGTACGGCCAGTCCTCTCTTCTCCTCTACACAGACCCCTCGGATGTCCAGTGGGTGTCTGAATGACCCAACCTTTAGCTTCCGTCGTCAGAACTGTGGTATTCTTTGTCAACATTCACCTCTTCAGTATAAGAGCGTTCCGCTTGCAATATTTTGATGATGGTAATTGGGATGAAACGCTGTTAACGTCGTCTCTTTCGCCGTTCGTATGGAGAGAGTTAACTGTGTTGGGCCGGCTCTTGGTTGAAGTAAGGGGGGAAAACGTCAACAAAGGAATGACAGTGACTTATCCGGCATTTTACATCTGTGGACTTCCGGTTTTGAGGGGGGATCAGACGCATGAAACATTATAGGGTTTGTGCCAGACTGGAAGAATGAATGTGGTCATTACAGGGCGCCAAAACTTCGTCAGTTTTCAGTTCGCTGAGCGGGCCAGGGAGAAAGGATCGTTCGCAAAGTACCCATACCCACCCTATATCTTTTGTTTTGTATCTCTCTCTCTCTCTCTCTAAATATTTCTTCCATGCTAATCTTTTTAACACACAAGATCCATCCACTCAAATCAAGTACTTATGTACTGGTCCAGATCTTGATAAAAAAAAAAAAGAGTGTAACTTTTTTTTTCAATATTTCATTGTATCATATTGTGGTTTATTTTTCCAATTTGTTAGCAGAAAAGGATTTCTCGTTTGGAAAATGATAGCTCATGTCCAGTAGGGAGTGAATCAACAGAACGCAAAGCAATCATCGTTGTCTCCACTCTGGGAGGGACGCTCACTCAGTCTGGCTCCGCGACTAAGCCATTATTGTCGTTAGTAGAGGGCTTAGTAGGTGGTGTCCTAAGTACGTTAAAACAGAACAGGCACCACTGAACACCACCGAAGTGACTCAGCAGCAGTGCAGGGTCTCCTCTGGTGTGTGGCCTCCTGGCGACCTAACATCGATGGTTCCCTGTGGACTGCCAACGCTGGAACTGCGAGGGACGAACCCGGGTGTGGCCGTGTATGGGGGAATCTAAATGAGCGGCGTGGGAGTAATGACACTGAAACGGTGCAGATGTTGGGGCACCACAAAAAAAAAGAAAAGAAAAAAGCACAAAAAAAAAGCAATCCTCGTTACGTGTATTTGTTCGGTCGAATCTTTTCTCCAATGAAGAACAGCCGAGGGGGCAACCAAATTATTATGTGGCATGGCAGGAATATAGTAGATGCTGAGTTGAGCTAACAGGTAGGCAGGCATTCAGTGTCTGCTAGCCCGCAGACTGTTATCTGTGTAGCTCCCAAACCAGACTGTGATTTGCGTCTGTGGCTGTGACTCCGCAAACTGTTACTTGTCCTTGCTTTGTTGTTTGTTTGCAATGGCCGTGCTGCCGATGAGGTGGGGGTGGGGTGGGGATGGGGTGGGAGGGAATCCTGGAGAAGGCCGGCCTTGTGCTGTCTGATTGTGTGTCTGGTTCTTGGGCTTCTGTCGCGTGGACGGGGAAGATCTGAATCGGGGTGTTTCTAGGATTGTGGGGTTAGTTCAGTGTGAGCTTTTGATGTGACCATTGGGCAATAGTGTTCGCTCCTGTATCATCTTTCCCTCTGTCGTTGTCTGTCTCTTTGTTCCTGTCTGACTCTGTCTGTCTGTCTGTCTCATATGCATATATTTGTGTTCATGTGTGCATATGTGCTAGTGTGAGTGCTATAGTGTTTATTAGTGTGTGAGCGTGTGTGCGTGTATGTGAAAAAGAGAGAGAGAGAACTCAGAACTTAAAACGTTTTTATTCAAGGATTAAGATTTTAGGCGTAGCCTATTCTTCCAATCTGTCCTTGCTTATCTACATCAGTTACAAATAGCACACACATAAATGAAGGGGAAAGGTATTCATGCAGAAGGACATACATAATGAAGAAAACAACCCCTCCCCTCACCCCCTACACACCCACCCCCACCCCTGCATACACACACACACACACACACACACACACACACACACACACACACACTAAGATTGACAGATGGATAGGAAAGTGTGTCACAGACAGAGAGAGAGAGAGAGAGAGAGAGAGAGAGATGTCATCTGTATACAAGTTCCAGAAACATCCGGGTGTTTAACTCACTCAGTACGGCCAGTCCTCTCTTCTCCTCTACACAGACCCCTCGGATGTCCAGTGGGTGTCTGAATGACCCAACCTTTAGCTTCCGTCGTCAGAATTGTGGTATTCTTTGTCAACATTCACGTCTTCAGTATAAGAGCCTTCCGCTTGCAATATTTTGATGATGGTAATTGGGGTGAAACGCTGTTAACGTCGTCTCTTTCGCCGTTCGTATGGAAAGAGTTAAAAGGTACAGTATTGTTACTGCCTCTGAAGTCAACGTATGGCAAGCGGAACATACTCCAGTGACTACCTTATCATCACCAATATTACTTGGACATTTGTCACGATTATGATAGAACGAAATGAATACATTTATGCATAAATGTATTATATATAAAATAGAGCGAAAGAAGAACAGAAAGAAAAAAAAAGAAGAAATAAAAAGGACAAAAGAAGCAAAACAAAACAAGATAAAATGAGAAAGCAAGAAAGAGCAACAACACACAATAACTGATATAATAAATGAGACATAACTGACTTCTTTGTTACTGCCTACAATAATTCAAAGATCAGAGTTGTTCAATTTTGGAAGGGGTGAAGATATTTATGCAGACCTGATTTTGAAAATAGATAGAGAACTGCCCGTTTGTATGTGCAAATGAAGGGAGTCCCACGGGGATGCACCCGAAAATGCAAAACAAGTTTTGAACATATCAATTCGGGTGCGTGGTTAGTGAGAGAGAGGGAGAGAGGGAGGGAGGTAGAGTGTGTGTGTGTGTGTGTGTGTGTGTGTGTTCATGAAAAAGCAGGGGCTTTCATCATTCAAATCCTGCCAATTTGCTGATTTTGGACCGTTTTGAAGATTCGACAAACTAGTTGCCCTATGCCTATCCTCCAGCACCTACACACGGTGCATGTACCGCACGTAAACGCTAACGCACACGTTGCGAAGGGTGATGGCCATCAGGCGATGATCTCTAGCAGCGAAGAGGGGGGGGGGGGGGGGGGAACATTTCAGTTTCAGTTTCAGTAGCTCAAGGAGGCGTCACTGCGTTCGGACAAATCCATATACGCTACACCACATCTGCCAAGCAGATGCCTGACCAGCAGCGTAACCCAACGCGCTTAGTCAGGCCTTGAGAAAAAAAAAGAAAAAAAAAGATAAGCTCACATAAATAAATAAATAAATAATAATTATGATATAAAAAAGGTAGTAGTAATGAAAATAAAATAAAAAAATAATAATAATAATAATAATAAATAAATAAATAAATAAGACAACAATGATGATAAATAAGCAAATAAATGTAAAACATGAAGACACACATTCACACATACACCCACACATGCATAACAGATATGCACCAAACACGCAGTTTCACAGATATGAAAGCACAGTCAAATACATATAAACGTACATGAGCTCCAACACACACACACACACACACACACACACACACACACACAACATTTCAGCGAGATGAGCAACAAAAAAACAACAACAAAATCTTCCAAAAATAATTAGCGCCGCTGTTGTGAATTGTTCAATGCATCAGTCAGTCAGACGTCCTGAGGGTTGAATGGAAACCTCTCAAAGGAGCGTCCTGTTCCTTCCTCCTACCCCCTTTACGTCCACTTCCTTTTCGATCCTTAGGGCTCTCTGGCGTCACCGACTGATGTGAGGGACTCGATTTGGGATGTTTAAAAAACGAAGTATTAAAGAGGCATGCTTATGTACTCTCTCAGACACGATTATTTGCATGCGCGCGTGCGCGCGCACCACACACACATTAACATGTAAATTATTACAAACATTAGCAAACACAGTGAGAGAGTGAGAGAGGAGAGAGAGAGGGGGGAGAGAGAGAAAAGGAGGAAAATGCTCTCTCTTTTCTCTCTCCTGTTCTCTGTGTCTTTCAGTATCTCTGTCTGTCTTTACCAGTCTCTCTCTGTCTCTCTGTACTTGTCTGTCTGTCTGTCTTTGCCTCTCTCTCTCTCTCTCCCCCCCCTCACCTATCATACAGCTGTACTTGTACATGTTCCCAAACGTGCATGTTCTCGCTGTGCACAGCCACACATTTGCATTCACATAGATCTTTCATCTTCTCATCAAAAGTTATATCTTCATTTTTGTGAAAGGGTTCTTCGGCATTAGTGCCCATCATCACCCCCACGATGAAAGGAGGGTGGGGTGGAGGTGGGTGTGTGGGGGGGGGGGGATGGGGGGGGGGGGGGGGAGTGGAGTTCCTCGGGCATCATTCGTCTTCACACGTGATACTCGTGCCCTTTCTGGTGCGACTCTCCCTCCCTCTCTCTCTCTCTCTCTCCTAAGTCCTTTCATAATTGACGACGAGACTTTTCCGGTTCAGCGCTGGCTGGAATAAGCATTCCCTTTTAATACAGGCCCCCAGATGAGAGCTTTACGAGCCAGCGTATATGACTAAAGGGCCGGTCGGTTAAAGGGGTGTGGGGTGTGTGTGTGTTGGAAACGGCAGCGATAGAACTCCAACGAGTGATGGCTTGCATATTTTGGACTCTTGAGGTCTAGGGTATCAAAGGCATGGAACGATGTACAGACTTGGAGGAGGTTTCGAACGGAAGAGGGAGATGGTTGTATAGCTGGAAAACCCAACTTTCTTTCTTTCTCTTCACTGTTGGGGAATATATAATCAGTGAGTCATGCACATCTATGGTGTTGGCCAGGTCTTCACATTTTTTGTGTACAGATTTTAAATGTTGTAGGGGTGGATTAAGTGGGAGTTAGTAGGAGGACCGTATAATTCCAGCTGGTATGGAGAAAAAAAAAAGAAAAAAGAAAAAAAAGACCCTGTCAGACATTCCTCTTCTTTTACACATATACACATACCTTACGCAAAATTATCATTACGCTCTTTTGTCTGTCTGTATATCTGTTTGTCTGTCTGTCTGTCTGTCTTCATCTCTCTTTCTCTATCTCTCATACTGTACCCCCCTCTCTCTCTCTCCCTCTCTCTCTCTCCCTCTCTCTCTCTCTCTGTGAACCCTCTCTTCCTTCTTGTCCTAGGGGTTCTCTCTCTCTCTCTCTCTCTCTGTGAACCCTCTTTTCCTTCTTGTCCGAGGGGTTCTCTCTCTCTGTGTGAACCCTCTTTTCCTTCTTGTCCTAGGGGTTCTCTCTCTCTCTCTCTGTGAACCCTCTTTTCCTTCTTGTCCTAGGGGTTCTCTCTCTCTCTCTCTCTCTCTCTCTCTCTCTCTCTCTCTCTCTCTGTGAACCCTCTTTTCCTTCTTGTCCGAGGGGTTCTCTCTCTCTCTCTCTCTCTGTGAACCCTCTTTTCCTTCTTGTCCTAGGGGTTCTCTCTCTCTCTCTCTCTCTCTCTCTGTGAACCCTCTTTTCCTTCTTGTCCTAGGGGTTCTCTCTCTCTCTCTCTCTCTCTCTCTCTGTGAACCCTCTTTTCCTTCTTGTCCTAGGGGTTCCCTCTCTCTCTCTCTCTCTCTCTCTCTCTCTCTCCCTCTCTCTCTCTCTCTCTCTGTGAACCCTCTTTTCCTTCTTGTCCTAGGGGTTCTCTCTCTCTCTCTCTCTCTGTGTGTGTGTGTGTGTGTGTGTGTGTGTGTGTGTGTGTGTGTGTGTGTGTGTGTGTTCCGCTTGCTTAATGTATCGTGAGAGAGTT
>NC_134878.1:52771272-52773772 GCF_041734735.1 Babylonia areolata | reverse complement strand
CTCCATTCATTCACATCTCCCACCCCTTCTAACCGATAATACTCAAATGTATTACTATAACAAAATGTCTTCAGTCACCGATATGTGTGACGGGACATTAAACAAAATTCCTCCTCCCGCATATATATATATATATATATATATATATATATACATGAGGGGCGCCGGGAGAAGGGGCCGGGGGGGGGGGGGTTAGGTTGGGGAGGCATCGGTACTGTAGTGAATGACAGGGGTGTTAGGTCTGGAAAGGGGAGGGAGGAGGGGGGGAGTGAGCAGGATGGTAGGTCAGGGGTGTCTGGAGGTCTGGAAAGGGGAGGGGGATGGGGGGAGGGGTGTGAGCAGGATGGTAGGTCAGGGGTGTCTGGAGGTCTGGAAAGGGGAGGGGGATGGGGGGAGGGGGTGTGAGCAGGATGGTAGGTCAGGGGTGTCTGGAGGTCTGGAAAGGGAAGGGGTAGCGGGGGGGGGGGGGGGGGGTGAGCAGGATGGTAGGTCAGGGGTACCTAGTAGTACTGGGGCACCAGGAGATGAGTGGTTGTGAGCAGCGTGTGACTTGGCAGGGCCGGCCATGATGACGGTCTGAGGTCGAAGACACCAAAACGTTTATTATGGTTGACTGGAAAGATTGGAGAAAGGGAGAGGGGCTTGGTTATAAAACTTAAAAAGGAGAAGAAGAAAACAAACTACAAAAAAAGAAAAAAAAGAAAAGAAAAAAACAATAAATGAACGAAAGAAAGAAAGAAACGCATGCAAAGGGCGAAAAATAAAAAAAACAGAAAGAAAAGAATGAATGAATGACTGAATGGTTTATTCATGACAGGCCAAGGCCCTTATATGAAAGGAAGTGTAACATAATTGTCCGTCAAACACAGTATATACTTTTTTTTTAAAAAGTACAAATCGGAACACAGGCATTTTTACACATACACATGAAATACACTATCATCAAAGAATGTAGCTCAAAGAATAGAAAAAAAAACACAGAAAGATGTTTACACCAGTGAAAAAGAGAAAGAGAAACAAAAAAAAAAGGGGGGGTGGGTGGGGAGAGAGAGAGAGAGCAGACTGATGGATATGGATGGAAGGTCTTTTCCTCTTCTGGAACCAGATAAGTCGTGGATGTGGTGTGGTCTTCAACGATCTGCTTTTGTCTATCAGAACTTGCCCACCCCATTCGATGCCCCACACATCCCTGTTTCGCTGCTTTTTTTGTTAAAGATTAGCAAGGACAGGCTTGAAGAAAAAGGCTGTGCCTAAAAAAAAAAAAATCTTAATCCTTGAATAAAAACCTTTTGACTTAAGAGTTCTGTCTTTCTGCTTGGTCTACGTCTGTTTGTATGTTTGTTCTTTGTCTGTCTGTCTGTCTGTATGTCTGTGTCCCTCTCTCTTGCTTGATAACGCTCGTGTATGTTCGTATAGCGTGCGTGTACACGCGTGTTCGCGCGCGTGTCCAATGCATATCTGTGCATAGTACGTGTGTAAATCTCCACGCCCTTGCTTTTTCTTTTGGTTTGTTCGTTTTTTCTGTGATTTTCTCTCTCTCTCTCTCTCTCTCTCTCCACCTTTCTTTCCTTTTTTGCTTTCTCTTTCCTTGCCCCCTGTCTTTCCACCCCACGTCCTATCTTCCTTTCTTTCTTTCCCTGTCCACTGCAACCATTTTATTTTTAAACACCCCCCCCCCCGCCCCCACCACCACCATCCCCACCCTCCCCTCCCCTTTCATTTTGTTTCTGTTAAATCCTACGCCCTTGTGCTTGTTTTTTCTTGTTGTTTCTCTCTCTCTCTCTCTCTCTCTCTCTCTCTCTCTCTCTCTCTCTTTCTTTCCTTTTTGCTTTCTCTTTCCTTGTCCATGTCTTTCAAACCCCGACGTATACTTTCCTTCTTTCATTGTCCACTGCAGTCTTTTTCTTTTCTCCCCCCCCCCCCCCCATTTCTTTCTTCTTCTTTTTTAACAGCCCCCACCCCAACCACCCGCCCCCCCACATAGTTTCGTTCATTGTCAACTGCAGCCCCCCCCCCCTTTTTTTTTTATATCCGTTTCTTTTCTTTTTTCTCCCCCCCCCCCTTTTTTTCCCCCTTGCTTGCCCCGCCACCTCCCTTTCTTTTTGATTAGAGGAGGGGTGTGGTGAAGGCGGGTGGACGGAGCGTGTATGGGTGTACAATTTCTCACCTCTACCGGTTCGGGGCATCCTTTTCTTCTGCCTTGCCTTGCCTTGCCTTGAACCCTTCCTTCTTCCACCACCACGGTGTCTTCCTACAATTCTCCCACCAGACTGTGCGCTTGCTCCGATCCTTTTTATTTTATTTTATTTTTTTTATTTTTTATTTTTTTACGTACACTTTTTTGTTGTTGTTGGTGGTGGTGGTGCTGGTTATCTCCTTTTATTCTGAAGGTGAGAGAGAAACGTCACTGACACCAGCAAGAGTGTGGATCTGGGTGAGTGAATGTGGAGAGTGACAGGGACAGGGATAGAGACAGACGGATAGAGACAGAAAGAGAGAG
>NC_134878.1:52758772-52766272 GCF_041734735.1 Babylonia areolata | reverse complement strand
GTTTGTTTCTTGTTGTGGTTGTTTTGTTTCGGGGTTTTTTCTGTCTGTCTGTCTATCTGTCTGTCTGTCCATACATGTCTCAGTTTGTCGTTGAAAGCCTTGCAGAACCTGTGTATGGTTCAACTGAACGAATCCTTTTGCATATTGACTACATATATATATATATATATATATATATATATATATATATCTACACACACACGCACGATCGCACAATCATTTGAGCTAACAAGACGCTGAATTCGTCGCTATAAGTGTTATTGTGACATTATCAAAGCAGATAAAAAATTAAAAAAACAAGAGAACGCTGGCCATTAGAGGAGGAGCGTGAGCGAAGGAAGCAGGGCTCAACTTCTGGAGACGTTTTTCCCTTGCAACACCTGTGGGAATTACTGCGCATCTAGAATCGGCCTCTTCTCCCATATGAGGACACACACCGACAGATAAGCCTGCCTGCCTACTCGTCCGTCGGTCCCACGGGAGACTCCATTATCAAAGCAGATGATAATTATTGTCACCAACGCGCTAACAGCTTTTCAGTGTGAGTATTTCTTGCCCTGCCTACAAGTTACTGCTTCTCGTCACCCAGTCAAGCTGTGAGATCTTCCTCCCAAGCCGATAAGTCGGGAATGGATCGATTTGCTTAAAAATTGGGGAATAGACCGCTTGAGAGTTCCACGTCGATCTTGGGCCTTACGCATGCGCATCTAACTTTAGCTCGAAATTGTGAGCAATGCCAAAAGGCGATCGACGTAGACAATAGCAGCAAACATGTGCTGTCTTCCATTTCTTCAGTTGATAGTCTTCATTGCTACAGCCAAACTCTGTTCAATGAAGTGCCATCATTTGCACACACACACACACACACACACACACACACACACACACACACAAAAAGCCGCAAAAAAATCGAAAAAAAGCCTACGTTCTGCCTCTCTCGATCGCATTAGTTGCTCGAAATTTCGGAGAGCCAATCAACTTCGAGAGCACAGATCATGTGACGCGCCTCTATAAGTCATGTAAACACGGAACTCACCAGCGGTCTATTGCAACTTTTGAAAACTTGGAAGTGGTTGCACGGTACAGAGTAGACATTTACTGTGAGAGAGGGATGGGGTGGAGCAAGAGATACACACACACACACACACACACACACACACACACACACACAGACGCGCGTACGCGTATCCACACACACACACACACACACACACACACACACACACACACACACAAGGACAGTTGGAAAGACACAAAGCCAGCGTACTTATCCATCCATTAATCCGCTATCTCTGACAAATGTACATGCCTAATTCAAACTGAAGAACTTTTTTTTTCATAATTGCTCCACAAAGATGAAAAAGAGTTGAGAGAGAGAGAGAGAGAGAGAGAGAGAGAGAGAGAGAGAGAGAGGAGGGGTGTGGGAAGAGCTTTATAGCTAATAACATTAAACATTTCAGTGTTCAGTTCAGTGTTCAGTGTTCTCTCTCTCTCTCTCTCTCTCTCTCTCTCTCTCTCTCTCTCTCTCTCTCTCTCTCTCTCTCTCTTGGAACAACGGCGGCAGATGTGTAAGTCGACCAAAGTCCTAATGTCTTCACCGTTGGAAAATAAAATAAAGATTCATTCATTCATTCATTCACTCTCTCTTTCTCTCTCTCTCTCTCTCTCTCTCTCTCTCTCTAGCTCTCTCTCTCTCTCTCTTTCTCTCTCTCTCTTTCCTCCCCTCTGCACTCCCCACCACACACACACACATCTCTAAGACCCTCTTTCCCTCATTCTCTCTCTTCCCACACGCCTCCTCTCTCTCTTTATCTGTCTCTTCCCTTAACCCTCCTGCCTCCCTCTCCTTCTCTCTCTCTCCCACCCTCTCTCTCTCTCCTCTCCCTCGCTCTCTCTCTCCCTCACCCTCCTCTACCTCCCACCCTCTCTCTTTCCACACCCTCTCTCTCTCCCTCTCCCTCGTTCTCTCTCTCTCTCTCTCTCTCTCTCTCCCTCCCTCACCCCTCCTCTACCTCCCACCCCCTCTCTCTCCACACCCCTCCTCTCTCTCTCTATCTCTCACCCCTCCTCTACCTCCCCCTTCCCTCTTTCTCTCTCCCCCCCCCCCACATCCTTCCTCTCTCTCTCTCTGCCCCCCCACCCCCTCGCCTCTCCCTCCTCTCTCTCTCTCTCCCACCTTTTCCTCTCCACCACAATACAGTGACAGACCAGTCTGCCAGCCAACCAGTTTTCCTTGCCCTCGTCTCCTACAATACAAGTAGCCCAGCACAACCACCTCCACCTGCTGTGGACAAGCAACCAAGCGACCCGCCAACCAAGCCAAGCGAAGGTGAGGCAAGTAAGCGGTGTCATAAAACTCGGCTGTGGGAGGGTGGGGAGGGGGGGGGGCGAGGGTGTTTCGGGGCGGGGGGGGGGAGGGGAGGGCAAAGTCAGTTGAAAGGCACAGAGTGGAAATAAAACGGTGACACCGACATCAGTACCCCCTCAGCCCCTTCTCCCCCCCCCCCCCCACACACACACCCCAACAAACACACACACACACACACACACGCAAACGCACTAACTGAAATCGCCCTTCCCCATCCACCTTCAAGCGTAATCGTTGGATGTACCCCCCCCCCCCATCCCCCTACCCCCCACACATACACAGACATACACACACGCCACACACCCACACACACTTCAGGACGTCATGGTAAGGCCATGAGTTCATTTCATCTTCGTCTGTTTCAGTTGGTTTAAATAATCTTTAATTATTCAACAATACACATGATTACAATGCGGTCTGTTTCAGTTCTTCTTCTGTTTCTGCTTCTGCTGCTTCTTGTTGTTGTTGTTGTTGTTGTTGTTCTTCTTCTTCTTCTTCGTTGTTGTTTTCGTTCCTTGCACTGGACTGGGCCACATATTTTGCTAGTGAGAGAGAGACAGAGACAGAGAGACAGAGAGAGTGAGCACTTTAGGAGCAGTACTTGTTGCTGTCTGTGAACATCCTAAAGTAATGCCGAAGATATCTCAAGATTTTACACTCTATCAGTTCCATGAACAATATATCGTGGGTTTTTGTTGTTGTTGTTTTGTTTTTGTTTTGTTGTTGTTGTTGTTGTTGTTGTTGTTGTTGTGTGTGTGTGTGTGTGTGTGTGTGTGTGTGTGTGTGTGTGTGTGTGTGTGTGTGTGTGTGCATATATGCATTGTGTGTATACATATATGCATTGTGTGTATACATACATACATACATACATACATACGTACACCCTCTCTTCGCGCCGATCTCAACACTCAACCTTCAGATTTTTCTTTGCCCATGCTGTGTGTGAAAGACGAGTTGCCCAGAGAGAAGGAGGGGGCTGGGGGGCAGGGGGATGGGGGGGGGGGAGCGAGGGGGCGGGGGCAAGGGAGAAGGAGAAGATGTTTAGTCGCCAGTCTTTATGCCCGTCACGGCTCACTGGGTCCACCTTCACGCCAACCACGGGGAAAACGGTTTTACTCTCCCAAACCCCACCCCACAAGGTCGACCCAACATCCTATAATAGCAACCCCCCACCGTCCCCCACCGTCCCCCGCTCCCTCCACCCCTTCCCCTTTCCCATTCCCATTCCTTCCGTCTCCATCTACCCCGTCTGTCGCCTACACCCACTCCACCCACCTAATCCACCCACCCACCATCATTTTCCTCCATCACTTCCACACCCACTCTTTCCCCTGACACAGCCCGTACTACATTTTTTTTTGGTTTGTTCCAGCTTTCTAGAATTATTTTAGATATGTGAAAGGACAATGTTTATAGAGTGCAGTACACCTGGAATTGGTTTAAACATTTTTTTTAATATCAAGAAACAAGGTGCAATACAGCGTTCAATTAAGAAGACTTGAGCAACAACAAGCATGAGCTTATATCGTGCTCGTTCATATGTAACAAGCAATACACAAACGCAATGGCAAAAATACACACATTATTTGACAATGAAAAGAAGGTTGAAGTGCAAGACAAAACTAAACTAAACAAGAAAAACAACAACAACAAAAACAAAAAACCCCACAAAAACAACACCTGGAATTATTCTTAATCGAATTTGTTTTTTTGTGTTTTTTTTCTTTCTAGGTTTGGCCATTTACGGTCAAAATCTGATCAGACTATTTCTCGTCCCTCCTGTCGTCTCCCGTTTGTATCTTTAGAAGTGTTAAGATGTGGGTAAAGGCAACCTTCCATCAAATCGGATCTATGTCGAGGAGTGTGCGTGCTGTGTGTCTGTTTGTCTCGACCTTTATGACTTTCTGATTACTTTGTTTTTTTCTTGCGAACTGTTAAAAGGGCAGATTTTCAGTACCGTTCGAATCAGTGGAGATATCATCTGAATATCTGTCTGTCGCTAATGACAACTGGTTTTGTTGTTGTTGTTGTTCTTATTTTTGTTGGTGGTGTTCATATGCATTGACTTGTTGAATTCCGGGTCCTTAGGGTCAAGGAAACTTGTTTTAACTCTCTCCATACGAACGGCGAAAGAGACGACGTTAGCAGCGTTTCACCCCAGTTACCATCATCAAAATATTGCAAGCGGAAGGCTCTTATACTGAAGAGGTGAATGTTGACAAAGAATACCACAATTCTGACGACGGAAGCTAAAGGTTGGGTCATTCAGACACCCACTGGACATCCGAGGGGTCTGTGTAGAGGAGAAGAGAGGACTGGCCGTACTGAGTGAGTTAAAATTTATCGCGAGGTATTTCACTGAAGGGCTGATGCGTATAGTCTTTTCTTTTCTTCTTTTTTTTTTTTTTTAATGAAAACAACATGTCCTGAACTGACTCACACATTGCAAGCACTTGTTTGTTGTTATGTGTTGTCTGCCCATAATTATGGAGGAGGTGTTGGTTGGTTTGTTGTTTTCGTTTTAATTTTTGACTTACTTGTGTAAACAAAGTGAGTGTGTTTTAACCTGGTGTTCGGATGTCTCTGTGTGTGTGTGTGTGTGTGTGTGTGTGTGTGTGTGTGTGTATCCGTGTGTCTGTGTGTTCGTGGTAAACTTTAACATTGACATTTTCTCTGCAAATACTTTTCAGTTGACACCAAATTTGGCATAAAAATAGGAAAAATTCAGTTCTTTCCAGTCATCTTGTTTAAAATAATATTGCACCTCTGGGATGGGCACAAAAAATAAAAAGAAGCCTAATTATATGCAAACTGCATTTACTGTTATATTTATATTTTTTGTATTCTCTAAACTTGGCACTTTGACCTTTTATTCTGACACAACAACAAGAGGAGTCATTGTTATCATTTTTTGTTCAAACAGGAACTTCTTTTGCTAAGCATGGAATTTTTATTTATTTTGCAAACGTTTTGGTGCAGATAGTAAAAAGGGGAAATTACTCTGTAATTAATGCTAGGGGACTTAATTTATCACAAGTGAGTCTTGAAGGCCTTGCCTCTTTTGTTTTAAAATTTATCGCGAGGTATTTCACTGAAGTGCTGATGCGGATAGTCTTTTTTTTTCTTCTTTTTTTCTTTTTTAATGAAAACAACATGCCCTGAACTGACTCACACATTGCAAGCACTTGTTTGTTGTTATGTGTTGTCTGCCCATAATTATGGAGGAGGTGTTGGTTGGTTTGTTGTTTTCGTTTTAATTTTTTCTCTTTATTTTTGTTGTTGTTATCATTGTTTTGACGACTTTTGCACTAGGAACTAGCAGAATCCACAAACCATTAAAATCTGTTGAAATTTTTATTTTTTTTTTTTTAGTCTGATCGTGCGTTCAAAGTTTTGAGTAGTTCCAAAGCCCGTTTTAGTGTCTGCACCCACCCATCATTTTCAGTTCATTTTGACGGAATGAAAATGACTGACACTGACTGTATTGTTTCGGATTCATCGTTCAGAATATGAGATCTTTCTGAACAGTGGCATTGACCACAAAGGTCAGATGGCTGGTGGGTAAAACGTCTATAACATTATCACATCAAGTCTGAAGCAAAGTTAAGCCTTAACCACTTGAATGTCAGGAGAAAAAAAAAGAGTAGATAGTGGCGTTCCAAGTCAATAAATCAGTACAAGCAGGCCTAAAACTTAGAAAACGGACTGGAGAGATACCGCTCTAGATCAAAATTATTTTCGCGAATATTCAGCCTTTCAGAGTTGTTCCCTTCTTTTGATGTCATCTTTGATCTCACGATGCACGAACGGTAAATACGTACTATGGCACTCAAGGGGTTAACGTCGTCTCTTTCGCCGTTCGTATGGAGAGAGTTAAAACAAGTTTCCTTGACCCTAAGCACCCTGAATTCAACAAGTCAATGCATATCAACACCACCACCACCACCACCACAAGAACAACAACAACAACAACAACAAAACCAGTTGTCATTAGCGACAGATAGATATTCAGATGATATCTCCATTGATTCGAACCGTACTGAAAATCTGCCCTCTTCAGTATAAGAGCGTTCCGCTTGCAATATTTTGATGGTGGTAATTGGGGTGAAACGCTGTTAACGTCGTCTCTTTCGCCGTTCGTATGGAGAGAGTTAACCAGTACAGTGCCGCCAGAAAGCTTCTCTGAACAAACCAAGAACTTTCGGGCAATCATCACACGCTCGCTTTGAGGCAGCCCTTGAATGTGTGAGAGAAAGTGTGTGTGTGTGTCGGTGGGTTTGGGGAGGGAGGCTGAACAGTGTGTGTGTGTGTGTGTGTGTGCACGGGCGCGTGCGCACTCTGATTCCCAGTCATGACCCAACCTATCAATGATTTCTTTCAGAGCACTTGTGACAACAAAACGTTTTTGTTGCTTTAATTAAAGCGAGCAAAGGGGGTAGCGGTGGGGGGTGGGGGGGACAACAACAACTGGGGACACACATTATGTTATTATTAACCGCCGTGCTCAATGTAGTGTCACAGGAACGGTACAGTTTGCGCTTCACTAATAAATTTGTCTCTAAAATGATGCAAAAGTTAAAATACACACACACTCTCTCTCTCTCTCTCTCTCTCTCTCGCCTTCTCTCTCGTATGGCAGAACGTTTATAACTTTTCTCTGTCCCACCCATTGAGGTCACCATGAACCAGTACTGAGAACACAATGAACAATACCCCCACCCCCAGACCCCCACCCCCCTCACCCTACACCCCCCTGTAACCTGTAGCGCCGGCCAGAAAACGGACCTCGGTCAAATCTGACACCCACCCCCACCGCCCTGGGCAATTTCTATCCGATTTCACCTGGAGATGTATAATTATAGTTTGTGTATCACCTTTCGCGTGTTGAAGGTGCGTATGTGTGTGTGGGGGTGGGGTGGGGGGGGGCACGGGGGGGTGGGTGCTGATTAGGAGTTGTTGGGGTCGTGGACAATGATTCAGGTCAGCAGTGTGAACTGACAAGTATCTTGTGTCGCTTTAAGCTGTCTCTCCCCCCTCCCCCAACACCCCTCCCACCCCCACTCACACACACCCGTACACCCCCTCCCTCAACGTTCCCCCTGTCACGTCCGACCCGGGCATCTTTTCCATTT
>NC_134878.1:52753772-52756272 GCF_041734735.1 Babylonia areolata | reverse complement strand
AGGGAGAGAGACAGGAAGCGTGGGGGGGCGGGGGGGGGGGGAGTATTCGTCTTAGCATGTGCCTCTCTCGCACTCTCAGTCTCTGTCTGTCTGTCTTGTTTGTCTTGTCTCTCCCTACAGTTGATAGACTAGACACCCTAACCAGTTAGGTTGAAGTCTCCGGCTTGTGGCAAAGTGTTGTAAAGAACTGAAGAATTTGGTCAGTTGTAGTTGTATAGTTCAACGCGCTCCCGTCCAGCGATGTTGCAGCGTCATCATTTTCTGCAGACACCTGACTCACTTGTGCCTTTCACCTCTCCTAAGGGGGAAAGGGGCAATGCACCTGCCCCCCCCCCCCCTAGTCCCCCCCCACCTCTCCTAAGGGGGAAAGGGGCAATGCACACCCCCTCCCCCTAGCCCCCCCCCCTCATGCCCCTCCCCCTCCCCGCCCACCAACTTCTTTCTGTCTCTCTGTTTCTGTCTTTCTTCTCATCCCTCTCTCTCTCCCTCCCACCTCTCTCTCTCTCTCTCTCTCTCTCTCTATATATATATATATATATATATATATATATCGCTTGCATTTTCTCACATAGATACACACACACGCGCCCCCCCCCCCCCCCCCCCCCCCCCTCCCCCGACATACATACATACAACAGAGAGGGAGAGAGGCAGAGACAGATAGACAGACAGAGAGAAAGAGACAGAGCGACAGTCAGACTGACAAACAGAAAGAGAGAGAAACACACACAGATGAATGCATTGAGGAAGGAAAGGTGTCATGGAAGAACATAACTTCTTTTTTTTTATTATGGTAATTTCTATCATTTTGTGTGTCGGGGAAAGAAAAAAAAAGATTCAATGAGTCGAAACGTCCGCCTTCCGTGTTTGTTCTTTAAACACCATTGAACGTTTCGTCAGTAATACTTTTAATTCACTGTTTTGTATAGAAAAGGTAGGGGGTGGTGAGGAGGGAGAGGGTGGCTGCTGGGGGTAGGGGTTGGGGGCGGGGGGGGGGGGGGTATTGGGTGCTAGAGGATGTGCGAATCGGCATAGATAAATAACAAGCATATGAACTCGTGGTACATTGCTGCATACAGACTGTTGTTGTAGTTGTTTGCTGTTGTTGTTTATCTGCATCATTAGTCTTTGATCCAGATCCTCTCTGTCTGTCGCTGTCTCTCTCTGTCTCTGTCTCTCTTTGTCTCTGTGTGTGTGTGTGTGTGTGTGTATGTGTGGCTGTGTGCGTGTCTCTGTGTTTGTGTGTTTGTGCCTGTGTATGTGCGTGTCTGTGTGTTTGTGTCTGTGCGTCTGTGTCTGTGTGTGCGACATAATCTTACTGGGTTTGTGTGTGTGTGTGTGTGTGTGTGTGTGTGTGTGTGTGTGTGTTTTCTGGTAGGAAACAAAATAAATAGAATTGAATAATTATAAAATAAAATAAAATAAAATAAAACCAGCGTGTCGTGTATGTAGTCTCCCTGCCCGCCGTCAGAACCTTAATTAAGCCTCTCCATACGAACGGCGAAAGAGACGACGTTAACAGCGTTTCACCCCAATTACCATCATCATAATATTGCAAGCGGAAGGTTCTGCATCTTATACTGAAGAGGTGAATGTTGACAAAGAATACCACAATTCTGACGACGGAAGCTAAAGGTTGGGTCATTCAGACACCCACTGGACATCTGAGGGGTCTGTGTAGAAGAGAAGAGAGGACTGGCCGTACTGAGTGAGTTAAAAAGGCACGCACGCTCACCTAGTCAGGCGTGTCCAGTGGTGATGTGGTTACAACTTTTCACGACCTGAGGCCCGGGGGGTGGCCGGGGCTATAAGAAGGGAGAGGCGAGGGAAGTGAGCGTTGTTTGGTGTATGTGTGTGTGTGTGTGTGTGTGTGGGAGGGGGGGGTGGAGGGTGAGTGAGGAGGAGGTGGGAGGTTGTGGGGGCAAGGGGGTGTCGTGGTGTGGGTGTGTAGTGGGGCAGAGGCGTGACCGCTACCGGTTTAAAAAAAAAAATTTTTTTAAGACGATTAAATCCCCATGACGTATCGCTTCAAGAGGCTGGAGTGTAGTAGTGGTACTACTAGTAGTAGTAGTTTGTTGTAGCTGTAGTTGTAGTAGTAGTAGGGAGGTGAGGGTGTCAGTCAGGGGGGTCGGGGGGGGGGGGGGGGCGGAGGTGGTGGGGGGAGTGGATGGGGTGGGGGTGGTAGTGGTAGAAGGGTATTAGGGTGATCATTGGGTTGGGGACGGAGGAGGTGCGCAAATCGCCTTGCCACACAGACACACACACACACACACACACACACACACACACACACACACACACACACAAACACAACGTAGCACACACACACATACACACACACACACACACACACACACACACACACACACACACACACACACACACACCTCTCTTTTCTTTTGCCCCCACCCCCACCACCCCCTGGCGCCCCGCCCCCTCAGCCTGGCGGCTAATCCCGATCTCCACGACTCCCTCCCCATCAGCTGCTCTCTCAGTGGCC
>NC_134878.1:52713772-52743772 GCF_041734735.1 Babylonia areolata | reverse complement strand
AGAGAGGGGGAGAGAGGGAGGGAGAGAGGGAGGGAGAGAGAGTGGAGAGACAGAGAGAGGGGGAGAGAGGGAGGGAGAGAGAGTGGAGAGACAGAGAGAGGGAGGGAGAGACAGTGGGAGGAGAGTGGAGAGACAGAGAGAGGGGGAGAGAGGGAGGGAGAGAGAGTGGAGAGACAGAGAGAGGGAGAACGAACGAACGAACGAAATTGTTTTAATGAACTTTGGCCATGGACCACAATTCAAAACCAGGGGACTGGGGGTGGGCATGGGAAGGGGTATTATAACACTTGAATAGATGACACAATATCATAATATTCATGGACTTGACATTAATTCTACTTAATTAGGTCTGAGTATATGATTTCTCCTTTTGATCGCAAGGAAAATAAATTTTGATACATGGAAATTTCTCTGCTTGTTGTTTGATCGGAGAAGTGAACTAAGAGACATGTTTAAACAGTCTTGAAGAAATTTTGTCCGTAAATCATTATATACAGAACAAACAAACAACAAATGGCATTCATCTTCTAGTTCACCTTGGCAAAAAGGACAATGCTTTAAAACATCATTTTCAGTGTACCTATTAACATTGTTATTTAAAGGAAGCACATTAAATCGGGCCTGAGACAACGCCACTCTGAAACAATATTCATCAGCATTTGTTATGTATTTTTCTTTTCCAAATACAACTTTGAATGATCTGTAGCATGAATATCTGTCTCTATCACTAATAGTACCCGACCATTCTTGAATGAAAATATCTATAAGTCTTTGCTTGAAAGTAATAAGAAATCCTTTCACATCACCAACACCCTGTTGCAACCACACAAAATTAAAACCTGTTGTACATAATATTTCTCTAACTTGAGAAGCCCAACACTGTTTTCCATTTAAATCTAATCCAAGCAACATCAGATAAGCCATGCAAGGCAATCTGTTTTGATCCATCTGTAGTATTCTCAACCAGTACCTTATAACATTTAATAACGAGTTTATAAATAACGGATATCTACCACTTTGTTTGGTGTTTTCACTGGCACTCCCAAGAATCGCTTACATGCTAATAAATGAATTTTTTCTACATTCTCTAGTCTATTCATACCCCAAATTTCAGATCCATACAACAGAACAGGCTGTACCTTTACATCAAATATTTTGAAAAATACTGCATATGACATTTCTTTATACTTTTGAAAAGCCTTCACAAGGCTCGTGGTTGCCCTTTTGCCTTTCACAACAAGATGTTCGGTCCCCTTTTTGGGACTTATCTTTGATGTGAATGTATACCCTAAATAACAGTATTCATTTACTACTTCTATTTCTTCATCTTCAAAAAACCACTTCTCATGCCTACCTAAAAGAGGGAGAGAGAGCGAGGGAGAGAGAGTGGGAGGAGAGTGGAGAGACAGAGAGAGGGAGAGAGAGGGAGAAACAGAGAGAGGGGGGAGAGAGGGAGGGATACGGATACGGATACGGATATTTTATTCAATATAGGCCATGGCCCCTCATGAAGGGGTGGTGTAAACAAACATTACAGAGGTAATATATTCAGATATATAACATAACACAGTTGTAACCTGAAAATGAGAAAAACAGTCATTATCTGCATTTAGTCTTATCCACACATAATAACAAAAAAGCGGAAAACTAGCACACACTCAACTGCATATTGTATTTCTAATCTTTAAGGCTTTATACAAGTAAATTGCTAGCTGTTTATTAGAGAGGGAGGGAGAGAAGGAGAGAGAGACAGAGAGAGGGGGGAGAGAGAAAAGGGGGAGAAAGATGGGGAGAGAGAGGAGAGAGAAAGAGAGAAGAGAGAGAGAGAGAAGGGTACAGAAGCAGGGAGGAGAGAGAGAGGAGAGAAAGAGAGGGGAGAGAGAGAACGGACGAACGAACCTTTTATCTTAACGAGGGAAGTGGATATCAGCATGCATATGCTTCTCTCTCTCTCTCTCTCTCTCTCTCTCTCTCTCTCTCTCTTCTCTCTCTTCTCTCCCTTTCTCTCTCTCTTCTCTCTCTCCTCTCTCTCTCTTCTCTCTCCCCTCTCTCTCCTCTCTCTCTTTCTCTCTTTTCTCTCTCTCCTCTCTCTCTCTTCTCTCTCTCTCTTCTCTCTCTCTCTCCTCTCTCTCTTCTCTCTCTCTTCTCTCTCTCTCTTTTCTCTCTCCTCTCTCTCTTCTCTCTCTCTCTTCTCTCTCTCTCTCCCTCTCTCTCCTCTCTCTCTCTTCTTTCTCTCCTCTCTCTGTCCTATCTCTCTCTCTCTCCCTCTCTCTCTCTTCTCTGTCTTTTCTCTCTTTCTTCTCTCTCTTCTCTCTCTCTCTCACTCTCTCTTTACAAATTGAACACAATTTTTGTTTATTAGAGCGATTTATGCATAACTGGTGTTTGAAAGTTTGTTGTCTGATCATTGGTGTATCATGCCGTCTGTTCCATTATCTTTCAGAGCAAAATGTGGATGTTTTCTCTTTATTTTTAATGCATTTATGAATCGTCGCGTCGACTTCAGACTGTCTTTGCGAGTGCGCTTGTTGAAAGTTCGTGACCGTGCCACCGGTGTCATGGTGGGCTTGGTGCTCAGTGTGTTTTTCTTCGAGGACCTTTTACTTCGTTGTGGTGACGTTGAGGTAAATCCAGGTCCACCAAGGCGAGACACTTTGAAACAGTCGCAGATAAATGCTGGAAGGAGAGTCAGTGCATCTGCAGAAAATTCCCCACTGAGTGACAAACCGGCAAGTACCAGTGAACCAAATTTGGACGAACCAACATTGGGTGATGTAATGAAAATGTTGAACGTTAAATTTGATGAAATTAAAGTGGACTTGAATGAAATGAAAGACTCAAATGAAAATCTGAAGACTGAAATGAAGGAGGTGAAAAGCATTGTAACCAACTTAGTGGCAGAAAATGACTCTTTAAGAAATGAAAACAAACATCTGAAAGCTAGACTAGATGAGCTTGAAAAGAAGACAGACGATCTTGAGTGCCGTTCCAAAAGGAACAATTTGATCTTTTATGGGATTTCGCGACCGGAGAGAGAGACACCTCAAGACTGTGAAGATACTGTATGTGACCTCATTACTGACAAGCTAGAGATTGGGGATGACGTGCAGTTCGATCGTGTACACCGTGTTAATGGAAAACCGGACTCTCCCAATGTGGCACGTTGCACTCTGTACAAAGACAAAGTAAAGATCTTGAGGGAAAAACGCAAACTGAAGGGCACTAATATTTTCGTTGGGGAAGATTTTTCTATCAGGGTCAGGGAAATCAGGAAACGTCTGTCTAGTCACTTAAAAGAAGCAAAAGTGCAAGGGAAAAGGGCAGTTATGATTTTTGACCATCTTTTGATAGATGGGAAAAAATATGTTCTGAGCACAGATGACAAACTCATAGAACAGAGATAGGAGTTCGGCCCGTCCCCTTCTGCAGTAAACGTTCCACACTGCACACATTTAGTGGGGGTAGGAAATTTTGCCGGAGCACCGACTCGTTCTGATTGTTCACGAATGTGCAGGTCAAATTCTTTCCATCCGCGCGCACAGCGCGTAAAACACTCAGGCACTACATGTCATAACATGAATACTGAAGCACGTGCTCCTGTAGATCAGCATGAATATGAACATGAATATGAGCTGCCTGGTAAGGAAAGGGTTGTGTTTGGAGATCGTTGTTCTTTTATGCACTGGAACGTATGTGGCCTGCTTGGTAAGTTGAATGATTTAGGTTTTGTTGACTACATTTCATCTTTTGACTTTGTGTGTCTTGTGGAAACCTTTGTTGATTATGTTAACCCACATACATTTCCTAATCATACCGTATTCTGCAAACCGGCTGTAAAATTAACAAAACAAGGCAGACTATCTGGTGGAGTTGTTTGTTTAATTAGAAATGTTTTTGTTCCTTTTGTCAAAGAAATTAAGTGTGACTACACAAATATTCTTTGTTTCTTATTGGATAAACAACTCTGTGGAACTGATAAAGATATCATTTATGTGTGTGCATATATTCCACCAGAAAATTCCCCCGTCTATACTCGTTTAAATGTTGACAATGGTATTTCCGTTCTGGAAGAATTTCTTACTGATATAATTGTATCGTTTGATGATGTCTACATAATTTTATGTGGTGACTTGAATGGAAGAACATCTAACATTTTCCCTGCAAGCCAAAGTGTAACTGACCAGTTTTCAGAGCTCTCTAATGATACTGTTGTAAGGTGCTCTGAGGATACAACATTGAACTCGTACGGGAAGAACATCTTAAATGTGTGTACTGCATTTGGTTTGTGCATTATTAATGGTGTTTGTAATGGCGACCAGGAAGGTCGTTATACATTCATATCAAAATCAGGATATAGCGTGGTTGATTATTTCATTGTTTCTGAAATTTTTTTTGCCTTTGTTTTGGAGTATGGTCAACTGGGGGTTGTAGATAGGAGTGAATCAGACCACTTACCACTGGAACTACACCTCAAACTTACTGAAGAATTTAGCAGAAGTACAATTGTAACTGAGAAAATGTTCATAGAAAAATATGACTGTTGTGACAATGGATATCAGATATGATGAGTTCAGAAAAATGTAGAGAACAGTTGACATCTGCATTACGTCTATTGGAAGTTGATATAAATGAAGCATTGGAAATGTTCAATGACTTACTAAAAGAAAATGCTGAATACATGAAAAAAAGAATATGTATTAATGGACTTAGAAAAGTTAATGAATGGTATGATGCTGAGTGCAGGAATGCTAAGCGACGTGTCAGAAGATTACTGAGGATATGTCGTAGAACGAAAGACAAAGGTGATGGCTTAACTTATTGTAATGCTAAAAAGGAATATAAGCGTTTACTGAAGAAGAAGGGCGATTTCGATAGGACTACTCTTGATAATCTCGTCAAATCCATTTCAGATCAAAAGGTATTCTGGCAAAATATGCGTAAACTTTTCAAATCAAAATCTCAGCCTCACAATGATATAAGTGTTGAGCAGTGGTTTAATCATTTTCAAAGTGTGCTAGAAAAAGAAGTAGTTCAAGAAGAATTATCTGACAGTGTGCCAGACAACAATGATAGTTTTCTAGATAGACCAGTTTCAAAGGAAGAGGTACTTTTCGCTATCAGGAAATTGAAAATGGGTAAATCTAGTGGTCCTGACGGTATTATTGCAGAGATGTTAAAATATGCTGGTGATCTGGCTGTTGACTTTCTTGTTAAGTTGTTCAATGTTCTTTTTGATAAAGGTCAATATCCAGATAACTGATCAGAGAGTATCATCGTTCCTCTTTTTAAGAAGGGTAATATGAATGATCCAAACAATTATAGAGGAATATCGTTGTGTGATATTAGCAGTAAACTTTATAGTTTTGTTATAAACAATAGATTACAAGAATGGGTTGATCAGAACAATAGTACAGGGGAATACCAGGCGGGTTTTAAGAGAGATTACTCTACTATTGATCACATGTTTACATTATTAGCACTTATTCAAAAACAATTCTGTTCAAACAGAAAATTATACGTAGCTTTTATAGATTTTGAGAAGGCATTTGATTCAGTTTCGAGAAAATTACTATGGCCAATTCTTCTGAAAAATGGTATAAATGGGAAGTTATATAAATGCTTAAGAAGCATGTATGATACTGTTAAAGCTAGAGTAAGGTGTGGTGATAAATTTACAGAATACATCAATTGTACAAGTGGTGTAAAACAGGGTGATGTTTGTAGTCCTGTGTTATTTTCATTATTTGTTAACGAATTGGCTCTTGAAATAATTCAAAATGGTCGGCATGGTGCCAAACTGGATAATAGTCTTGTTGAGCTCTTCCTACTTTTGTTTGCTGATGATATTTTGTTATTATCCGAAACAGTTGTTGGCTTCCAGTCTCAATTAAACAGTTTAGCCAGAGGGACTTCAAATTTGGAGCTTAAAGTGAATTTGAGTAAAAGTAACATTGTGGTCTTTAGAAAAGGTGGTTTTTTGGCTACTTGTGAGAAATGGTATTATAATGGCACTGAGATGGAAGTTGTGAATTCATATAAATACCTTGGTATATATTTTTCAACGAAACTCAGTTTTAAGTTTGCTTGTGAAGATCTGGCATGCAGAGCTAAAAGATGTCTTCTGTCTATATTAAGTAAGTTGTATAAACTTAATAATACTTCTCTGAACTTATATATAAAATTGTTTGATACTCAGGTACAGCCAGTGGCTCTCTATGGAGCTGAATTATGGGGTCTTGAATCTAGTTCATCAGTGGTTGAGAAAGTTCATTTGTTTGCATTAAAAAGATACCTTGACGTTAGCATGAAAACTCCAAACGATTTAGTGTATGGAGAACTTGGAAGGTTTCCTATTTGTATCAATGCTGTTATTCGAAGTATAAGATATTGGTTCAGATTAGTACAAATGGATGAAAACAGATTACCGTCAAAAGCTTATAAATCGTTGTTATTACTGGATCAAAAAGGAAAAACCAACTGGGTAACAAAAGTCCGAAACGTTCTATGTAATAATGGGTTCTTGTATGTTTGGGAATATCAGGGGGTAGGATGCATGCAAACTTTTATTAGGACATTCAGGCAAAGACTCATTGATGTTAGATGGCAACAGTGGGAAGAACACATGAACTCAAGTGATAGGTTTAGCTTATATAGAAAATTTAAGACACTTCCCACCGTCGAACCTTATATCTTATTGAATATGAATAGATATGTGAGGTATGCGTTGACAAAATTTAGATTGGGGATGTCGGAAATTGCTGTACATAGTTCCCGATAGAGTTATGAGAAAGATGAAATATGTCCATTGTGTAAAGAAGAAACTGAAGATGAAGTCCACTTTGTATTACGCTGCCACTGTCTTCACGATTTAAGAACAAAATTTATACCACACATGTATCACGATAAGCAGAACCTGTTTTCGTTACAAATGCTCTTTTCATCAAAAAATGAAAATATAATGATAAATTTCTCTATATATATATACAAAGCTTTGAAGAGGCGTGAGAACGCAACAGAATTGTTCGATGTCAGAGAGTAAGGCAAAGACGATTGCTTTTTGTTGCTTGTTTGTTTTGTTGTTGTTTTTCTCTTGGAATCTGAGTATTTACTTGTTCACGCAATACTTTTGTGTCCGTATGTTATTTGTATGTTAACAATATTCATAACATTTTATAAGGTAGAAAAGTTTCTTTACTTTTGTTTAACCCCTTCAAATGGGGCAATGGCCTTATATTGAATAAATCGTTCGTTCGTTCGTTCGTTCGTTCGTTCGTTCTCTCTCTCTTTACACCCAGCCCTCAGGACGAAGAGAAATGAAATCAAAATATTCACAAAATAACAAAAGGTTATAGAAATACAAACACGATATTCAAATACACACACGCAAAAAAAAAAATATATATATATTAAGACAACAACAACAACAGAAACAGTAAGTAGGATGTAAATATAAGACGCTCTGCAAACTATACTATGCAAGACACTTTTGTTTCGTCCTTTGTTTTGCAGCATTATATACGTTGGTCCCAAGTGACACGATTTTTTTGATTTTTTTAATTTTTTACATGTTAGACTGGTAATGAAAGCTGTACACGGCTTTTTGCACCTGGTTTTTGGCTTGACACTGTTAGCGGAAATAAAATTTAAAAAAAAGAAAGAAAAAAAAAAGAAAAAAAAAGAAGCGGATAAAAAAGGCTTTGCTTCTCTCTCTCTCTCTCTATCTCTCTCTCTCTCTCTCCCCTTCTACTTCAACCCTCTTTCTCTCTCTCTCCCTCTCCATCTTATCCCCCTCCCATCTGTCTCTGCTTCTTCTTCTTCTCTCTCTCTCTCTCGCTTACTTTCTCTCTTCCTCCGTCTCTCTCCCTCCCTCACTCTCTGTCTCTGCTCCCCCCTCTCTCTCTCTCTTGTGCTTATTCCCTTACCCTCGTGAAATAAAATTTCCTTCGTTCGTTCTCTCTCTTTCCCTCTCTCTCTCATCCGTCTCTATCTCCCTCCCTCCCTCTCTCTATTTCCACCTTTTCTCTCTCCCCCCCCCCCCCCCCCTCTGTCCCTCGCTCCCTCCCTCCCACCTTCCCTCTCTCTATGGCTCTTTCCCTCCCCCCCCCCCCCCCCCTCTCTCTCCCCTCTCCCTTCTCACTGTCCGTCTCTTGTCACGAAATTCATGAACGCCGCCAGATCCCCACCTTCCCCGAGCTCCCCCCCCCCAACCTCCCTACCCCCCCTCCACCTCCCACCCCCGCCTTGTCTGCGTGCGTGTATGCGTGTGTGGCAGTACAGACGGACAGACAGAGGGACAGACAGACGGACGGACGGACAGGACTTACAACAGACAGACCGACAATGAAGCAGCGTTTTGTCCAAACAAGCGTGCTTTCTGAGCCTGGCTTCAGGGCGAGAGAGAGAGAGAGGGAGGTGGGGGCGTAGGGGATTGGGGTGGGGGTGGGGGTGTCTGTCCTTTGGGAGGAGAATCGCGTGCGAAACCTATTAGTATTAGCAAGAACACACACACACACACACACACACACACACACACACACACACACAAAACAAAAACAGTACTCCTGTTGTTGTTTTTTATTTTGTTTTCTTTTCTCTTAAGAAAAAAAAAAGATAATACAGAGGTGTTGTGTTTTGGTGTCCGGCATCGGATTTTCTTCTTGAGACCACTTTGCTTGCGTGTGATGTTTGGGGTGGTGGTGGGTGGTGGGTGGTGGTGCTATTGGGGAGGTGTGTGTGTGGATGGTGGTGGCGGACGGGGGTGGGTGGGTGGGGGGTATGGAGGGTAAGAGGACAGAGTGTGCGAATGCGTGTGTGTGTGTGCGCGTGCATACGCGCGTGTGTGTGTGTGTGTTATTCTATCTGTCTCTGTGTGTCTTTGTCTGTGTGTGTAAATGCGTGTCTGTCCGTCTGTCTGTGCGTGTGTGTATGTGTATCTGTCTGTCTCTGTGTGTCTTTGTCTCTGTGTGTGTGCATATGTGTGTGTCTGTCTGTGCGTGTGTGTATGTGTATCTGTCTGTCTCTGTGTGTGTCTTTGTGTGTGTATGTGTACATATGTGTCTGTCTGTCTGTCTCTGCGTGTGTGTATGTGTATTTGTCTGTCACTGTGTGTCTTTGTCTGTCACTGTGTGTCTTTGTCTGTGTGCGTGCGTGCGCGCGCGCGCGCGTGTGTGTGTGTGTAAATGTGTGTGTGTGTGACTCTGTGTGTGTGTGTGTGTGTGTGTGTAAATGTGTGGGTGTCTTTTGTAAATGTATGTGTGTGTGTGTTTGTAAATGTGTGTGTGTATGTGTGTGTGTGTGTGTCTGTGTGTTACTCTGTGTGTGTGTGTGTGTGTGTGAGTGTGTGTGTTACTCGGTGTGTGTGTCTTTGTGTGTTTTTGACTCTGTGTGTGTGTGTGTGTGTGTGTGTGTGTGCACAGGGATCGGCGAGCAAGTGGGTGGGTGGGTGTGTCCAGTGACACAGCGTGCGATATTTGTTCAGTGAGGATGACTCCGGTCTGGTCTAGCTGCGGACAGTTTGGTTGGGGGGGGAAAAAAAAGAGTCGTGTTTTTACCTCCCCCCCCTCCCTTCTCCCTCCCTTCTTGGATCGAGGGACTGACTCCTCGCCACGTTTGTGTAATGAATTCCACAGCACGATCACACACACACACACACACACACACACACACACACACACACACACACACACACATACACACACACACTTTGAAACCTTCGCTGTCTGTCTGTTTGCCTGTCTGCCTGTTTCGTTTGTCTGTCTGTCTGGCTGTCTGTATGTCTGTCTACTCTCTGTTTATCTGTGTCTATACATATCTATCCATCTATCATTCCATCTATCTATCTATCTCTGTATATCGGTCTGCTCTCTGTTTATCTCTATCTATCTATCTATATCTGTCTACCTGTCTGTCTATTTGTCTGTCTATCTATCTCACACACAGTCGGTTATTCTAATGTTTTGTTGTGTTACGAAAATATGTTGACGCAGTCACTTACGTCATAAGGTCCTCATGGACATGGGGAGATGAAAGTATCAAAGTGTCTCTCTCACTGTCTCTGTGTGTGTGTGTGTGTGTGTGTGTGTGTGTGTGTGTGTGTGTGAGTGTGTGTGTGTGTGTGTGATATCTAATCTCTCCCTCTCCGTGTCTATCAATCTGTGTATCTGTAATGTCAGTCAGTCTGTCTGTCTGTCTGTCTGTCAGTCTCAAAAAAATTGTCGTCAGTCTGTTTGTGTGGCTGGCGGTTCTATGTCCGTCTGTGATACCATCAATTTATGCTCTATTTCTCTGTCTGTGTCTGTTTCGGTCTCTGCCCCTCTGTTATCCGTCTTTCTGTCTCTGTCTGTCTCTGTGAGTGTGTCTTTCTGTCTCTATCCCTCTATATCTGTCTCCGTCTCTCTCTGTCTCTGCGTCTGTCTGTCTGTCTGTCTGTTTCTCTCTGCCTCTGTCTCTCTCTTTCTCATCTGTGTGTGTGTGTGTGTGTGTGTGTGTGTGTGTGTGTGTGTGTGTTCATTTCTAAGATGTACCTCAATGGAAGGCGATATTTTCAAAATGATTGAAATTAAATATGTCAGCGAGCACGATCCCTACCAGCAAGTGAATGAGTTCATAGTGAATGAACGCACTCTCTGTGCATGAATGGATGAATGGATTCACGCTGAGTCATATCCGCCCAAAACGTATGATAGGCAAGACCCAGAGTCAGACAGAGAGAGAGAGAGGGGGAGAGAGAGAGAGGGAGAGAGAGAGGTACACGTTTCGTTGGTTACTGATGCTTTCTGTTGGTGTTTTGGAGTGACAGCTATACACACACCGTACACTGACATTTACCGTACATACTACTACTACTACTATCATTATTATTATGTTAATGATAATAATCATAATGATGATGATGATGATGATGAGAATAGCAGTAATGATAATGATGATGACGACGACGACAACAACGACGACGACGACGACGAGAGAGGTGCTCCCTGTGTTGCACCTTTCATCACGGCCATGTCCCAAGTCCAAGAGCTGTCCACATGTACAACGTCAGGACCTCATTAATTAATTTAACTCACTCAGTACGGCCAGTCCTCTCTTCTCCTCTACACAGACCCCTCGGATGTCCAGTGGGTGTCTGAATGACCCAACCTTTAGCTTCCGTCGTCAGAATTGTGGTATTCTTTGTCAACATTCACCTCTTCAGTATAAGAGCCTTTCGCTTGCAATATTTTGATGATGGTAATTGGGGTGAAACGCTGTTAACGTCGTCTCTTTCGCCATTCGTATGGAAAGATTTAAAACCGATCGGCAAGGACGATAAAAAACCTGGCGATAAATAAACCCACTGCTTTTTTTTTTTCTTTTGCTTTTTTTTTAAGCTGGGGGGAAGGGAATAAAGGGGAACGGTCTAGTTCGGAAAGGGGCCCGGTCCCTAGACCCTAGACACAAAGAATCAGCTCCCTGGCATTGCATCCCTCATAAACATGATCACCACCCTCCCCCCCTCCCTCGCCCTCCTCTACCCCCACCCCTGACCCTTGATGTTAGAAGGCATCATGGCTGGTGTGTAACGTAGGTGCAAAGACACGGAGTGGAGTGATGGCCTAGAGGTAACGCGTTCGCCTAGGAAGCGAGAGAATCTGAGCGCGCTGGTTCGAATCACGGTTCAGCCGCCCGGATATTTTCTCCCCCTCCACTAGACCTTGAGTGGTGGTCTGGACGCTAGTCATTCGGATGAGACGATAAACCGAGGTCCCGTGTGCTAGCATGCACTTAGCGCACGTAAAAGAACCCACGGCAACAAAAGGGTTGTTCCTGGCAAAATTCTATAGAAAAATCCTCATCGGTAGGAAAAACAAATAAAACTGCACGCAGGAAAAAATACAAAAAAAATGGGTGGCGCTGTAGTATAGCGACGCGCTCTCCCTGGGGAGAGCAGCCCGAATTTCACACAGAGAAATCTGTTGTGATACAAAGAAATACAAATACAAATGGGTTGATCCGGCAGTTCCAAACCATGCACAGGTCATTTCCTTTTTTACATTCTTAAAGGAAAGGATGATATAAAAAAAAAATAGACAAAAAAGAAAAATTAAGCAAGCAAGCAAGCAAGCAAACACACACACACACACACACACACACACACACACACACACACACACACACACAAACACACGCACACACACACACACACACACACACACACACACACACAAACTCCTTCTGTGTTGATCGTTGTTGATGAATGGATGCGCCAGGAAAAAGAAACCCCCGTTGGTTTCACGACCTTCACTTGGAAAGTTGTCATCATTTTTGCGTACCAAAAAAATCTAAACCCTTCTCCGGGTGTTTCTGAGTTATGAAACAAACACCGTAATTTTCCATTTTGGAGGAGCTGGAAAGAAGCTGAACATGTTTTTGAGTTAATCGAATGTTTTGTTTCTTTTTTCTTTCTCCCTTTGGCTTCAATTTTCTACCCTATCGAACTGTATCCATTCAAGCTATATCACTTCTGTTTCGTTCCTTGATTTGAACTGGCTGAAACGATAATGAGGCGGAGCTGGTTAGAATTATTCCAACAGACTGTTCTGAAGATTACTTTCTTTCATTTCCTATTATTTGTTTGTCAGGAGCAATTTCCTTTTTGTTTATTGTTGTTGTTGTTGTGGTTGTTGTTGGGTTAATGATTCGTTTTCCTCGTATGTTTACAGCCAGAGACATCATTGTGAGATTTTCAGCCCATGTGGACTAACAGTAAGAATGAGAAAGCTCAAGTCGTGTCTGACAATAACCATCAGAGCAGCAGAGGAGATAACTGTTGTCCAGGACTATCTGGGCTAGAATTTGTTTGCAGTGGAGAGTGTCTTGCCCAAGTTGGTTTAAACAGTATTTTATTTGGAACATGTCACTATACAACACAGATATCGATGAACAGGACAACAAGAAAATCTTATATAAAGTCCTGTCCTGATACATGTACATACTGAATATGTGACGGATGCTCAAGTTACACCCCCACTCTCTCGGCCAAGAGGGTTTCAGGACAGTCGGCTCCATGGGAAGTTAGGAACATCATAGTCGAGTGTGTCACATCACAGATGCGTCTTCTAAGAGTGCTGATCTTCTTTTTCTTCTTCTGCGTTCGTGGGCTGCAACTCCCACGTTCACTCGTATGTACGCGAGTGGGCTTTTACGTGTATGACCGTTTTTACCACGCCATGTAGGCAGCCATACTCCGCTTTCGGGGGTGTGCATGCAGGGTATGTTCTTGCTTCCATAACCCACCGAACGCTGACATGGATTACAGGATCTTTAACGTGCGTATCTGATTTTCTGCTTGCGTATACACACGAAGGGGGTTCAGGCACTAGCAGGTCTGCACATATGTTGACCTGGGAGATTGAAAAAATCTCCACCCTTTACCCACCAGGCGCCGTCACCGAGATTCGAACCCGGGACCCTGAGATTGAGAGTCCAACGCTTTAACCACTCGGCTATTGCGCCCGTCGTAAGAGTGCTGATCAAATTTCCAGACCAGCACTCCAGGTGTCTGTCACACCTGGACATGGTTAACGCCAAAGCGTAAAGTCCATCGCTGTCAAGGCAGGTGGTTTCAAGGGGCAAGCAGCCTCAAACCTAACGAGATTTCTACGTAGCATAGTCGTCTTCCTCATCTCCTCCATCATGTTGCAAGGGGGCTGGTGGGGTCTCCTCAGATTGGTAGCCTCACGGCGGACATAACATTGACAGCTTCCAATGAAGTGCTGGCGCTAGGCTGTGGCGAGAGAACTGGCCTTGGCATGATGAGTGTATGGAAGAAGTGATTTGGGGGATGAGCAGCATCGTGATGGGTGGGCATGGAAAATTCATCATCAGAACTTGATCATCCTTGCCGCTCTCTTGATTCTGACAGCAAAAGATTTGTCTGTTTGGGAATCACGGGCTATTGTCAGTTTACCTCAGTTTCTGAACTATCAGTTCAGTCTTTCCTAACTCCATAGATCCATTATGAACATTAAAATGCCTCAGGCTAAGTTTTACGAACTGTCAGCAATTTCCCTTCGACCTCTACAGCACTTCGCCAGGCTTGAAGTTCACTGTGTTTATTCAGACTGCAAAAAGGTTTGTCTGTTTGGGGAGCACGAGCTGTCATCAGAATCTCTCCATTTCTGAACTATCAGTTCAGTCTTTCCCATTTCATAGATCCATTATGGACATTAAAATGCCCCAGTCTGAATTTTACGACTGTCAGCAACATCCCTCAACCTCTCCAACACCCCGCCAGGCTTTAAGTTCACTTAGTTGCGGAGAAAAGAAGCAGAAGAAAGTTTGAAACACGTAGACAGACTAAGAGCAAACACGTGCGTCGTGGTATGAGAACGCGCACGTGCTTGCGTGCTTTTGCACGAGCTACAACACAGACTGTGTCCAGTTTTGTCAGTGTGCGTTAGTGCGTGCGTGCAGGCGGGCGGACGGACGCACAGTCAGTATTTCATGAAAGACTTGGTGGCACACAGTAATAGGCCCATTTCATGTCCTCTCATCTTTTTGTACTGGGGCCTAAACGCCAGGGCGCGCGGATCGATCGATATGTCGGGTCTGTAGGGTGGGGGGACGTGGGGGGCGTCCTCGTTTGAAGTATCATCATTGCTAGTAGTTAGGGCCTCCCCCACCCCCACCCCCCATGTCCGCCGGTCCCAATCAAGTTCACCCCCTGTCGGCCGTCACCGTCTCAGCTGGAGTTGCTGGTTGGGTGTGCTTGATTTTTTTTTTTTTTTTATAAAGGCTCTGGTTCGCCTGAGAGTGGGGTCATTTTCTTTTCTTTTATTTTATCTATTTCTTCATTGGTTATTTAGTTGTTGTTTTTATTTATTTATTTATTTTTGTTTTGCTTTTGTGTGTGTGTGTGTGTGTGTGTGTGTGTGTGTGTGTGTGTGTGTGTGTGTGTTTGTATTCTGTTTCTCTGGCTGTTTTCTGTCTCATTCTTTCTATCATGACTTTGTACCATTTAGGAATATTGGTAAATGAAAAATTATAAAAGACGAAAACTACAACAGTTGTAGCGCGTGATTGGAATACAAGTCTCTTTGTGCAGACGGAAAACCAGAGCACAGTGAAATTCCAGTTACCTTTGTTTTATTAAGGGACACGATAGTCGTTTACATCAGAAGATACAATGCTTATGCAGCTAGCAGTCTGTGAATATAATGCCACAAAACAACAGTGCGAAAAAATGAAAACAAAAACCCTAAATTTATAGTGAAACGACGGGCGCAATAGCCAAGTGGTTAAAGCGTTGGACTGTCAATCTGAGGGTCCCGGGTTCGAATCACGGTGACGGCGCCTGGTGGGTAAAGGGTGGAGATTTTTACGATCTCCCAGGTCAACGTATGTGCAGACCTGCTAGTGCCTGAACCCCCTTTGTGTGTATACGCACGCAGAAGATCAAATACGCACGTTAAAGATCCTGTAATCCATGTCAGCGTTCGGTGGGTTATGGAAACAAGAACATACCCAGCATGCACACCCCCGAAAGCGGAGTATGGCTGCCTATGTTGCGGGGTAAAACGGTCATACACGTAAAAGCTCACTCGTGTGCATACGAGTGAACGTGGGAATTGCAGCCCACGAACGCAGAAAACGTGTGTTTCATGGAAACGGCTTTATGACAGTCTGGAAAGTGATAACATGTTACTCACTAACATGACAAGTAACGCGCCCTGGTGACAGCAATGTTTTATTTTATGATGTGCACGTTTTCTGTACGAACCTGCTCCATTTCATGATTAACTGTTGCGCTTGTTCGAAATGGTGAGTGAGTGAGAGAGAGAGAGAGAGGGGGGGAGGTGTGTGTGGGTGGGGAGAGAGTGTTAGCACTTACCTTGCAACCACCAATCGCGATTTTCCGTTTAAATCCTGGTGTTTTCTAAAGCACACCTTTTCGTCTATTCCTTTGTGCAAATTCATCGCTAAGAGGTAGGTTTTTCTTTCTGGCCATCTGTTTGATTTTGAGTCTAGTCTTTGAGGGCTAGTCGACGATTTTGTTTTTCTTTTTTTTCTGTTTACGTAGGGTAGAGGACTATTTAGTTGAGAAGATTAGACCCCAAATGAAATGGGGGGGGGGGGGGGGGGGGGGAGGAAATTGGTTAGCGTTCAGCGATTCACATTTTGACGTGCACCTTGAGCTGGGGTGTTTGGCTGCAATGTGTCCGAACGTCCACCTGTACAACAACAACAACAACAACAGCAACAACACACACACACACACACACACACACACACACACACACACACACACACACACACACACACACACACACACACACACAGAGTAAAAACAAACACACACCACGCTCCCCATGTAAAGCAGCACTACTTGACGGTATGTGTTCTATCATTATGTTTCAAACAGATCAGGCCGTAGACCGGACACACGACAACACTAAAGACCGACAGAGAAGGAAGGAAGGAAGGAAGGAAAGGAAGACAGGAAGGACAAGATGGGCGCCAAAGGATCCAAGTTGTCCAAAGAGGACCTCCGCTTTCTGGAGGAGAACACCAACTTTCAGCGGGACGAGATTAAACAGTGGTTCAAAGGCTTCATGGTGAGTGGGGGGCACACAGGGGTGGGAGACAGACAGACAGACTGAGAGAGAGACAGATAGACAGACAGACAGACTGAGAACGAGAGAGAGAGAGAGATAGACTGAGAGCGAGAGAGAGGGAGAGGCAGACAGACAGACTGACTGAGAACGAGAGAGAGAGAGAGAGATAGACTGAGAGCGAGAGAGACAGACAGACAGAGAACGAGAGAGAGAGAGACAGACAGACAGACTGAGAGCGAGAGAGAGAGAGATAGACTGACAGCGAGAGACAGACAGACAGACTGACAGCAAGAGAGAGAGAGAGAGAGAGAGAAACAGACAGACACAGACAGACTGTGAGCGAGAGAGAGAGATAGACTGACAGCGAGAGACAGACAGACAGACTGACAGCAAGAGAGAGAGAGAGAGAGAGAGAGAGAGAGAGAGATAGACAGACAGACAGACAGACAGACTGAGAACGAGAGAGACAGAGAGACAGACTGAGCGAGAGAGACAGGCAGACAGAGAACGAGAGAGAGAGAGGGAGGCAGACAGACAGACAGACTGAGAACGAGAGAGAGAGAGAGAGATAGACTGAGAGCGAGAGAGAGAGAGAGAGAGAGACAGACAGACAGACAGACAGACAGACAGACAGACAGAGAACGAGAGAGAGAGAGGGAGGCAGACAGACAGACAGACTGAGAACGAGATATATATATATATATATATATATATATATATATATATATATATATATATATATAGACAGACTGGTAAAGCATTTCTTCGGGGCTACCGCAGTAACACATTTTAAAACATGTATGTCGTTATCGATTTCGGGTGGTTGTTGTTTTTTGTTTGTTTGTTTTTTGCATGAACTTTAAGGCACTTTGGAGGCTTTGTCTTGAACAACAGCAACAACAACAAAAATAACGTTTGCACTGAGGTGGAGCCCTTCCATTCTCAATTTAGCGATCATATCTCTACAAAGCTTTATCCGAATAGCATCAGTTTTATGGTCAAGACATGACAGTTGACTTCAAAGTTTGCTCAGTTGGTTAGGAAAGTATTCCACTTGTAAGTATTAACTGTGAACTCGAGCAGTCGTCGATAAAAAAAAAAAAAAAAAAAAAAAAAAAAAATATATATATATATATATATATATATTGCCCATAGGAGGAGCCGCCGTCAGAACAGTGAGGGACAGGATCTTTCAGTCTCAACACCTTTGCCAACCCCCAAAAAAAAAAAAAAAACAAAGCTCCAAATTGCAATTTTTTCTTTCTTTTTTTTTGGGGGGGGGGGGGGGGGGGGGGCGAATTTCTTTATCTTTTTCTTTTCTTTTTCTTTTGAGGGAGGGGCTGTGATCTTGTGTGTTACATGTCTCCACATTCATTCATTGCCCCGGGCAGTTTGTTAATTATGTTTCATATGCAACAGTTTTGGTTGCTATTGTTGTTGTTGTCGTTGTTGTTGTTGTGTCTGTCTCTCTGTCTGTCTTTGTGTCTTTCTCTGGAGGCGCGGGTTCTTCTTCTTCTTCTTCTGCGTTCACTCGTATGCACACGAGTGGGCTTTTACGTGTATGACCGTTTTTACCCCGCCATGTAGGCAGCAATACTCCGTTTTCGGGAGTGTGCATGCTGGGAATGTTCTTGTTTCCATAACCCACCGAACGCTGACATGGATTACAGGATCTTTAACGTGCGTTTTTGATCTTCTGCTTGCATATACACACGAAGGGGGTTCAGGCACTAGCAGGTCTGCATATATGTTGACCTGGGAGATTGGAAAAATCTCCACCCTTTACCCACCAGGCGCCGCCACCGTGATTCGAATCCGGGACCCTCAGATTGACAGTCCAACGCTTTAACCACTCGGCTATTGCGCCCGTCGAGGCGCGGGTTCGAACTTGCTGAGGATCAGGCAAAAAAAGAAAAAAAAAAAAAAAGAGAGAGAGAGAGAGAGAGAAAGACGACAAATACAAGGGCATCCAGGAGTAGCGACCTGGGTGTGGCCCGGCCCCCTGAACAGTGAAAGGGGTAAAGGGCCGAAACACTTGACTGAGGGTGGCTTCTTCTTTGAAGACCTTGTGCTGTCCAGCTCTCCCCTAGGGTTTATCACTGCAGCAGTTTTTGTTGTTGTTGTTGTTGTTGTTGTTTTGTCTGTCTCTCTATCTGTCCCTGTATCTGTCTCTCTATCTCTGTCTGTGTGTGTATCTCTCTCTCTGTTTAGTTGTTGTTGCTTTTTTTCTGATTTATGCTCTGTAACCACTCTCCAGCCGTGACTGTACTAATCTTTTTTTAATCCCGTCTTTCCCCCCTTCTCCCTCACGCCCACACCCACACACCCACACAGAGGGACTGCCCGGACGGCCAGCTCTCGCAGGAGAAGTTCAAGGAGGTGTACGCCCAGTTCTTCCCCGGGGGCAACCCGGAAGAGTTCTGCCGCCACGTCTTCCGCTCCTTCGACAAGGACGGCAGCGGCTCCATCGAGTTCAAGGAGTTCCTGCTGGCCATCAACATCACCTCCAACAAGGGCAACCCCAAGGACAAGCTCAACTGGGCCTTCGACATGTACGACATCGACGGCAACGGCACCATCGACAAGAACGAGATGGAGGCCATCATTCGGGTAGGTTTGGGTTGTGTTTGGGGTTGGGTTGGGTTGTGTTTGGGTTGGGTTGGATTTGGGTTGGGTTGGGGTAGTGTTGGGTTTGGGTTGTGTTTGGGGTTGGGTTGGGTTGTGTTTGTGTTTGGGTTGGGTTGGGTTGGATTTGGGTTGGGTTGGTTGGGATGGGTTGGGGTAGTGTTGGGTTTGGGTTGTGTTAGGTTGTGCATGGGTTGTGTTGTGTTTGGGTTGTGTTTAGATCGGGTTTGGTTTGGGTTGGGTCGGGATGTGTTGTTTTTGGGTTGTGTTTGGGTTGTGTTGTGTTTGGGTTGTGTTGTGTTTGGTTTGGGTTGTGCTGGGTTGGGTTGGGTTTGGGTTGTGTTGGGTTGGGTTGTGCTGGGTTTGGGTTGTGTTGGGTTGGGTTGGGTTTGGGTTGTGTTGGGTTGGGTTGTGCTGGGTTTGGGTTGTGCTTGGGTTGGGTTGTTTTTGGGTTGGGTTGGGTTTTGGTTTGTGTAGGGTTAGGTTGTGTTGGCTTGGATTTGGATTCAGTTGTGTTGGGTTGGGTTTGTGTTGGGTTGGGTTGGGTTGTGTTTGGTTTGGTTTGCATTGTATTTGGGTTGTGTTGAGTTGGGTTTAGGTTGTGTTGGGCTTTGGTTTGTGTTGGGTTTGATAGTGTTGGGTTGTGTTTTGTTGGGTTTGGGTTGTGTTGTGTGGGGTTGTGTTGTGTTTGGGATGTGTTGGGTTGTGTTTGGTTTGGTTTGGGTAGTGTTGTTGTTGGGTTGGTTGGGTTGGGTTGGGTTGGGTTTGGGTTGTGCTGTGTTTGTTTTGTGTTCGGTTGTGTTGGGTTTGGGTTGTGTTGGGTTTGGGTTGTGTTGCATTGTATTGTATTGTATTTTAGTGTATTGTATTGTATTCTGTTGAATTCTATTCTATCGGTTTGTATCGTATTGTGTTGTCGTTGTAGTTTGCGTTGGGTTGGCTTGTATTGTTTTGGGTTGGGTTGTTGTTGTTGTTGTTACGTTGTGTTGTCGTTGTAGACTGCGTTGAGTTGGCCTGTGTAGCGTTGTGTTGTGTTGTGTTGTGTTGTGTTGTGTTGTGTTGTGCTGTACTGTATTGTGTTGTATTGTATCGTATTTTGTTGTGGTTGTAGTTTGCGTTGGGTTTGCTTGTGTTGTGTTGCGTTGCGTTCTGTTGTACTGTACTTGTGTTGTAATGTATTGTGTTGTTTTGTGTTGTGTTGTGTTGTATTGCTGTCTTTGTAATTTGCGTTGGCTTAGCTTGTGTTGTGTTGTGTTGTGTTGTATTGCCCTGCATTATTCTTCATCACAGTTTATGTCTTTGTGTGAAATTCGGGCTGTTATCCCCGAGGAGAGCACGTCGCTGCAGTGTAGGGACAGCCCCCCCCCCCCCCCCCCCCCACCTCCCCACCCCCCAACCCCCATTTCTTTTCTTCTTCTTCTTCTTCTTCCTCTTCTTTTCTTTTTTTCTGCTTGCAAGGATAAGTGTAGATATATTTGTTTTACGAATCAAAATAGGTACTTCTACAGAATCATTTTTCCATGGACAAACCTGTCGCTTCCGTCACTGACGTGCTGTGCAAAGTGCATTCTGTACTCGCGGCTTCGGTTTACCGTCTTCTCCGGGAGTGGGGCCGGGGCGCGGGTTTATAAGGGTAAAGGTAAGTGGGGGCGGGGGGGGGGAGGGGGCTGGGTGGGGGTGTGGTATGTGCGTTGTAGTAATGGTCGGGGTGTGGTAGTGGGGTGCTGGGTGAGTTGGGGGGGGGGGGGAGGCAAGGGGGTGGGAGTGGGGTGCCGGGGGGAGGGGAGGTGGGGGTGAGCGTGTGAGATGGCTGTGAGTTATCATGGTCTGGCTGGCTGTTTCATGTACTGTCTGTCTTAGTGTATTACTAATAATGTCACTTGTATTTTGTTTCTGTCACAGCAGATTTCTCTGTATGAAAATCGGACCCAACTCCCCAGAGACAGCGCGCCCTCACCCCCCCCCCCCCCCCCCCCCCCCCCCCCCCCCCCCCCGCCTTCCCCCCCGTCTACATGTGTATTCGTTTTCTCATCAAAGTGGATTTGCTTACAGAATTTTTGCCAGAGTACAACCCTTTTGTTGCCGTGGGTTCTTTTACGTGTACTACGTGCATGCTAGCAGCATTCGGGACGTCGGTGGTTTGTCGTCTCATTCCGAATGACTAGCTTCCAGACGACCACTTAAGGTCTAGTGGAGAGAGAGGAATTACTGGCGAGGATGTGATTCGAACCTGCGCGCTCAAATTCTCTCGCTTCTTTGGCGGACTCGTGACTACTAGGCTACCACTTGTCTGTGTGTATGTCTCTTTTTCTCCCGTTCTCTCTCTCTCTCTCTCTCTCTGTCTCTCTCTCTCTCCCTTTAACCCCTCTTTGTGTGTGTGTTTGCGTGTGTGTGTGTGTGTGTGTGTTTCTCTTTGTTTATTTCTGTCGATTTGTATGTTTGTCTCCCTGTCTGTCTGTCTGTGTCTGTCTCTCTTTCTGTCTGTCTCCCTCTTTCTGTCTTTCTCTCTCTCTCTCTCTCTTTGTCTCTACCCCTCTGTCTCTCTCCCTCTTTCTCTGTCTGTCTGTCTCCCCCTCTCTCTCTTTCTCTCTCTTTCTGTCTGTCTCTCTCTCTCTTTCTGTCTCTCCCTCTCTTTCTTTCTGTCTCTCTCCCTCTTTGTCTGTCTGTCTTCCCCCTCTCTCTCTCCCTCTCTCTTTCTCTCTCTCTCTCCCCTCTCTCTCCCCCCCTCTCTCTGTCCCCTCTCTCTCCCCCTTCTCTCTCTCCCCTATCCCCCCTCTCTCTCCCCTCTCTCTCTCCCCTGTCTCTCTCTCTCTCTCTGTCTCTCGTTGTCAATCTATCTTTTTTTTTTTTGTCTTTCTGTCTCTCGCCCTCTTCCCAGGTTTGGCTTTGATAAACCAACTAAGGACTGTGCGGTAGTTCGACAACTGGTCACTTTAGTTTCCTCTAAGACGGGCGCAATAGCCGAGTGGTTAAAGCGTTGGACTGTCAATCTGAGGGTCCCGGGTTCGAATCACGGTGACGGCGCCTGGTGGGTAAAGGGTGGAGATTTTTACGATCTCCCAGGTCAACATATGTGCAGACCTGCTAGTGCCTGAACCCCCTTCGTGTGTATACGCAAGCAGAAGATCAAATACGCACGTTAAAGATCCTGTAATCCATGTCAGCGTTCGGTGGGTTATGGAAACAAGGAACATACCCAGCATGCACACCCCCGAAAACGGAGTATGGCTGCCTACATGGCGGGGTAAAAACGGTCATACACGTAAAAGCCCACTCGTGTGTATACGAGTGAACACAGAAGGAAGGAAGGAAGGAAGAAGTTTCCTCTGCGAAACGAAAGGAAACATTTTTACACCTTCACAAACTTTGTTGTTGTTGTTTTGTTTTTTCTGCAGTACGAATTAAAAAAAAAAAAAAAAAAAAAAAGAGAGGCAAGGCCTTCAAGACTCACTTGTGATAAATTAAGTCCCCTAGCATTAATTACAGAGTAATTTCCCTTTTTTACTATCTGCACCAAAACGTTTGCAAAATAAATAAAAATTCCATGCTTAGCAAAAGAAGTTCCTGTTTGAACAAAAAATGATAATAATGACTCCTCTTGTTGTTGTGTCAGAATAAGAGGTCAAAGTGCCAAGTTTAGAGAATACAAAAAATATAAATATAACAGTAAATGCAGTTTGCACATAATTAGGCTTCTTTTTTATTTTTTGTGCCCATCCCAGAGGTGCAATATTGTTTTAAACAAGATGACTGGAAAGAACTGAATTTTTCCTATTTTTATGCCAAATTTGGTGTCAACTGACAAAGTATTTGCAGAGAAAATGTCAATGTTAAAGTTTACCACGGACACACAGACACACACACACACACACACACACACACACACACACACACACACACACACACACACACACACACACACACACGCACACACACACACACAGACAACCGAACACCGGGTTAAAACATAGACTCACTTTGTTTACACAAGTGAGTCAAAAAGCTTTAGAATAATCATAATGATGATATACCCTTAGGCGTTGCTTCGTTTTCTCTATAAATCTTAATTTGATTGATTGCCCAGGTATACGAAACAATTGTTAACAATAGAATTTTTTTTTGAAACCACGATTATTTCTAGATGCCCCTGGAAGTCGGTGTATAGCTGCCTAAATATTTGGATGAAAAACTGTCTTACATGTAAAAGCATTTTCGTGTAAATGGGCGAACATGGGAGTTTCATTCCACGGGCTCGGAAAGAAGAAGAAGAAGAAGAAAATTCTCTAAATACATGTTTTCTCAACAACAAAAAATAAATTAAAAAAAATACCGCGTAATACAGACCATAGATAGAGGAATGTTTATATGCCCTATTTCTGCTTGAAATTAAGTTTGAAGTTTTGTGGTGGAATGTCCTCAATGCCATTCTGTTGAATCAGACTGACGATCCACAAAATTGTAAAACCGTTTGCTTCGTGTGGAAACAAAACAACCCAACGTCATGGAAACAAGTTATTTCGTGAACATAGCATTGGAAAAAAAAAATTCCATTTACGTTAGAGAAATAAAAGTGTGTGTGTGTGTTGGGGGCTTGGGGGGCGTGGGAGTGGGGGGTAGTGGTTGCTGGAGTGTTTTAGAAACTTGATTTCTCGGCATAAAAGGTGGCAGAAGGGTGTCAGGGAGTGGGGAGGGGAGGGGAGGGACGAATTGTGTACAGTACTTTTTTTTTCCCCAGGTTCTTTACTGCTAGTACTCGAGCAATATAAATGACGTTTAAAAAACAAAAAACAATTTTCATTCACAAAATGTGTACAGCCATCATGATATGATTCCAAACTTCTCCATGCACATTAAGTTTGTTGGGTTTTTTGTTTGTTTGTTTTTTTGTTTGTTTGTTTTCGTTCTATTTTAGAAATTAACAAAACAAATGGACAGAAGAGAAACGAAGGAATCGGGACAAGAGACAGTGAGGACGAGAGAGAGAGAGGGAGGGGGGGGGAGAGACGGAGAAGAGAGGGAGAGAGAGAGGGGGAGAGAGAAATTCAGATTCAGATGTTTGTTCAGATAAAGGCCTTGTCCCCATACTGAAGGGGCTGATACAAAGGAACATAATACATAATTTTCATTAACAAAGGTAACAGTTAACAGACATAAGGTCTGCAAACGAATATTAAGAGACTGCAGTGCGCAGCCTCTTGCTTGCTTCATAAATATACATAGCTAAATTAAAAAGAACTGTCTCATTTCTTGTTGACAACAACATATTCAGCCTAAAATGACATGGTTCTGCATAATACTTCGAATTAATTAATTTCACTCTGAGATCATGAAAAGTAGGGCAACAAAACAAAAAATGGATTTCATCTTCTTTAGCCTGATTGCATAAGCGGCACAAAAGTTCCTGCTCTCTTACGTTTCTGTATCTAAAACAATGGCAGGCAATATCAGAGACACCTAATCTAAATTTGCTTAAAGCACTCTTTACATATCTATTCATCTTTATTCCAATGTAAGGTTCTATCATGTGCGTTGTCTTGAAAAATCTATACTGTGCAAATCTATCACCGTTATGCATATGGTCCTACCAGTCCTGCCATCTACAATCAATTAATCTTTGTTTAAAACATTTCAAGAATCTTGAGATACATTGAACACCCTGATTATCCCAAACAAACCCAAATCCGTATGAATTTAGACATTTTCGTATGTTACAAGCCCATGTCTTCTTACTGTTACTATCTAAGCTCCCTCTCTCACCCATTGTGAAAGCTCAGGACTGCCAGTCTGCCGAGGTTCAGACAGTACGGGCACACTTCATGTTGTCGAGCCCTCGAGTCCTATCAGAAAGTGTCATGTAAAAAAAAAGTTTTTTTTAATTAAAAAAAGTTCACCGTTGAGTTTATCACTTTCCGCGCACTTTTGGTGGTGGGCTGGTTAGGGAACAGAGAGACGACGGACGGTGGCGTGTAACCACCGTAGTACTGATGATGAGGACAGGGGAAATGAAACGATGATGATGATGATGATGATGATGACGTGTTCAGGCCCAGAGCCCCCCAACCAGCAGAACAGACGGGCCATGTGCAGTAGGAGGGGGGGAGGGGAGGGGGGGATGAGGGGGGTGGGGGGGGTTGAGGGGTGGGGAGGGTGAAGGGTGGGGGGTGTAGGGGGTGGCGGGCTCTCCATCAGTATCGATCTCTTGGCGCTGATTATATCATCGTACTGTCGATAGTCAGCCACCTCACCTCGCCTCACCTCGCCTCACCTCACCTCACCTCACCTCACCTCATCGTTTCCTTTAGTCCTCCTCACTTCTGTTCCTCCCTGTCTTTGCCCCTTTTCTTCTTCTTCTTCTTCTTCGGTTTCTCGTCTTCCCCCGCCTCTTCCTCCTCCTCCTTCTTCTCCTCCATCTTCTTCTCCTCCTCCACCTTTTTCTTCTTCTTCTTCTTCTTTCTCCTCCTCCTCCTTCTCCTCCTCCTCCTCCTCTGTCTTCTTCTTCTTCCTTTTTCTCCTTCTCCTCCTCCTTCTTCTTCTCCTCCTCCTCCTTCTCCTCCCCTTCCTCCGTCTCCTCCTCACCCCTCCCCTATCCTTCTCCTCTTCCTCCTTGTTCTTTTTGTTCTTCTCCTCCTCCTCCTCCTTCTGCTTCTCCTCCTCATCGTCCACCTCCACCTTCTTCTTCCTTTTTCTCCTTCTCCGTCTTCTTCTCCTCCTCCTTCTCCTCCTCCTCTTCTTCTCCTTCTCCTCCTTCTTCTGCTCCTCCTCCTCATCGTCCACCTCCACCTTCTTCTTCTTCTTCCTTTTTCTCCTCCTCCTCCGTCTTCTCCTCCTTCTCCTCTTCCTCCTCCTCTTCTTCTTTTTCCTCCTCCCCCTCCTCTTCTTCTTCTTCTTCTTCCTTCTTCTCTGTACCGTTTTTCCACCTTGCTGACCCCATGAGCTTGGCCATTGAATTGAACATGACATCAGACTGAGCCCAGGTTGGGAAGGGCAATAGGAGTGGTAGTGGGGAACATCCCAATAGAACGTTTAACTTGGCGTGTCTCCCTCTGTCTCACTCCTCAGGCTCTTCCAGCATGACCCTATACTTGCAACAACAAAAAAACAAACAAACAAAAACAACAAAAAAACACGTAAAAATCGATCTGGGTCTTTATGTGTAGCTATAGAATTTTGATTATTATTTCTTTTTTTCTTTTTTTTGTTGTTGTCGTTGGTGTAAGTTTAAAGGAAAAAGATTAAAAAAACGTGTTTTGCATTTGACACGGGGCAGTTATTCCTGTCTGATGATGAGTCCTTGCTATTTGGGGGGGGGGGGGGGAGGGGGGGGCGGGCCGGCCGGCCCATACTACGCAATATGACAGAATGAGATCCAGTCCAGTCCAATTCAATACTTCAATACAATACATTACAATACAATACAATACAATGGAATCCAATACAATACAATACAACCCAAAACAATGCAATACAATACAATGTAGTACAACACAATAGAATACAACACATTGAGATCCAATCCAGTACAAGACAACACAACACAATACAACACAATACAATTACTACAATATAATACAAAATGAAATACAATACAGTACGATTACAATACAACACAACATGAAATCCAATCCAATCCAATACAGTACAATACAATACAACACAATACAATACGATTACAATACAATACAAAATGAAATCCAATACAATACAATACAGCACAATACAACACAATTACAATACAATACAAAATGAAATCCAATCCAATCCAATACAATACAATACAACACAACACAATACAATTACAATACAATATCAAATGAAATCCGATCCAATCCAAGATAAGACAACACAGCACAATACAGTACAACACAATACAATACAATTACAATACAACACAATACAATACAATATCAAATGAAATCCGATTCAATCCAAGACAAGACAACACAGCACAATACAATACAATTACAATACAACACAATACAATACAATATAAAATGAAATCCAGTCCAATCCAAGACAACACAACACAACACAATACAACACAACACAATACAACACAATACAGCACAATACGATACAATACGATACAATACAATACAAACTAAAAATCCAATCCAATGCAAGACAAGACAATTTCATTGCATTAATCACACACAGGGATTTTTTTGTTTATTTTGTTGTTGTTGTTGTTTTTGTTGCCCGTAATGAGTACGGTAGGAGTGGACATTTTATTAATGACGTTTTCAGTTGTGGCTGTAAGTTAAGCTGTTGTTCTCCTCTTGTGATCAGCAGTGCATGCTGTTCTCTAGTGGTGATGGTCTTGAAAAGCACGTGAGTCTCACACACAGTTGTTGTTTTTGTTGTTGTTGATGTTGTTGTTGTCTTGTTGGATTGATGGAGCTTCTGTAACGGGCGACCACAAGCTGAGGGAGGAAAACAACAACAACAACAACAACAACAACAACAACAACAACAACAACTGGACTTCAGAACGGAAGCCAGCAAGCCATTATTAAAGTCAATTACCTAAAGCTGCGTTTATGTGATATTCGACACGGCGATGTAACAGTTTATAGTGAGTGGAGTTCCCCCCCCCCTTCCCTCTCTCCCTCTCCCCCTCCCTCCCCCCCCCCCCCCCGGACATTATTACTACATTATCTCATATCTCATACTATATTATCTCATAAAGAGAAATTGCATCAGGTGCGGCAAAACTCAACTAGACTATTAGCCCCCCCGCACGCACGCACGCACGCACGTACACACAGACACATACGCACACACGCACGCACACACACACACACGCACGCACGCACGCACACACACACACACACACACACACACACACACACACACACACATACACACACACGGAAAAGGAAAAGAAAAGGAAGCAACAAAAAACATTACTTTATTAAACAGAAGTAATAAATGTATTATAAATTTCCAAATAAAAGAATTTCACAGATTCGCTTTTAAAACATTCTATGTAATAACTAAATTAAAAAACAACAACAAAAAAAAACCCAAATAATTATGTTTAAAGACATGAACGTTGACATAAGACATACCGTGTTGCACATTCATCCCCCAGCATTTTGCACATTCACAATACACACATTGTCGTGTGTTTAAAGCTAAATGGATTGTTTTAGAAATTTAAACAAAGTACAACCTATATTATGCACGCTCTTTCACACGTACTCACTTGAAAGCGCACTCACACTCGTATCATGATCTTTATAAAAATTATTCTCCGTGATACGCACACGCAAGCACGCACACACACACACACACACACACACACACACACACACACACACACACACACACACACACAACATCGCAACGCACACACACACACACACACACACACACTCACGCCACACCACATCACAACACACACACACACACACACACACATCAACAACAAAAAGAAGTGTGTGTGTGTGGTGCGTGCGTGCGTGCGTGTGTGCGTGTACGTATACATGCGCGTGCGTGTGTGTGTGTGTGTGTGTGTGTGTGTGTGTGTGGTGCGTGCGTGTACGTATACATGCGCGTGCTTGTGTGTGTGTGTGTGTGTGTGTGTGTGTGTGCGTTGTGTTTGTGTGTGGTGCGTGCGTGCGTGCGTGTACGTATACATGCGCGTGCTTGTGTGTGAGTGTGTGTGTGTGTGCGCGTTGTGTGTGTGGTGCGTGCGTGCGTGCGTGTGCGTATACATGCGCGTGCTTGTGTGTGTGTGTGTGTGTGTGTGTGTGTGTGTGTGTGTGTGTGTGTGCGCGCTTGCTTGCTTGCTTACGTTCTTGTATGAATGTGCGGAATGACGAAATTGCGGCCATCAGCATATAATTATTTTAAACTTTTCCCCATCCTCACGTTTGCGACCTTCACCTTTGCTGGCCTTCTTGGTGTGTGTGTGTGTGTGTGTGTGTGTGTGTGTGTGTGTGGTTTTGTTTTGTTTTGCTATTTACAAAGCGTCCGTGTTTTTCCCTCCTGATGGCATCCAGACCTTGAAGGGTTGTTTTTTTTCGTATACTCAAGGACGCTTTTTATTTTCATGGCTTTAATTAAGGACAATCTGATTTTATGGGTGTTTTCATTAGGGACGCATTTTTTTGTTTTTGATGTTATCAGAAACGCTTCTCTTTTTTTTCTTTTCTTGTAATGATATTTTTGGTGTTTTTTCATAACTAGATAATTGTGTTGGGATGGGTTTGTTTTTGAAGCTGATTTTTAAGACGCCACCATTATTATCTTCTTGTTGGATGTTTGGTGAAGAGGGCCTGGTGGACATGTGATGATGATGGTGATGGTGGTGGTGGTGATGATGCAGAAAGGACGGAGCAGCTCTTTGTGTTTTTGTTGTGTTCGTTCGTCGCAGGGGTTGGAAATACAGAGAGGGTACTTTTTTTTTATATAAAGTTACACCGGCACGCATTGCAGCCACATCCAGAGACAGGAAACCTCCTTCCACCACCTCTACCTCCCCACCCCCAAACCCCCTCCTTCCCCTCTCTCCCTCTCTCTCTCTCTCTCTCTCCCTCTATCTTCTCTCTATCTCTCTCTTTCTCACTCTCTCTCTCCATCCGTCCCCCCCCCCCACACACACACACACCTGCCTTGTTTCCAATCTCCATTTCGTTCCTATTTTTGTTGCTGTTGTTGTTGTTGTTGTTGTTGATGGTGGTGGTGGTGATGGCGGTAATGGTTGTCTTCTTCTTCGGCGGTAATGGTGGTCTTCTTCTTCTTCTTCTTCTTCTGCTTCTCCTCCTCCTCCTCTTTC
>NC_134878.1:52701272-52708772 GCF_041734735.1 Babylonia areolata | reverse complement strand
ATATAAAATGAACTAACTAACCAACCAACCAATTCATTTACTAACTAACTAACTAACTAACTAACTAACTAACTAACTAAATCAACACAGTCTTACATCACAAGATATACATAATTATTTCAGACTGTTTCACATCACACTGTGTCTTTGGTTCCTACCCCCCCCAAACAGGCCATCTACAACATGCTAGGCAACGCCGTCACGGACGTCAACGTGGAGATGTGTGTGCCACTTCATTCATTCATTCGTTCATTCATTCATACACTCGTTCGTTCATTAATTAATTCATTCATTCATTCATGAATTGATTGCCATGTCTGCACTGTTGAACATCGTTGTGTGTCTTTGCTTCCTACCCCCACAAAACAGGCCATCTACAACATGCTGGGCAACGCCATCACCGACGTCAACGTGGAGACGCCCAAGGAGCGGACCCTGAAGATCTTCCACAAGATGGACATCAACAAGGACGGCGTGCTGACCAAGGAGGAGTTCACCCAGGGCTGCATCAACGACCAGTGTCTCTACCAGATGCTCACGGCCGACACGGAAGGACCTCCCGCCAAGCAGTAGTTGTAGTGGTGGTAGTAGTTGTAGTAGTAAGCGGTGGTAGTCAGCCTGTAGCGTCATTCTGTTTCTGGGTTTCGGATCATCACTTTCTCTTGGTTAGTTCCTTCTGTGGGAACTGAGGGAAATCAGTCACACACACACCACACCACACCACACCACACCACACCATCAGGCTCTCTCTCTCTCTCTCTCTCTCTCTCTCTCTCTCTCTCTGTCTCTTCTCGCAGCTTGGGGGCTTTTATTTTTATTAATTTTATTTACTTTTTTGGGGGGTTGGGGGTTGGGGGGGGGGGGGGTCTGATTTGGAAGGGTTTTTGGGGGGAGTTCTTCACCCTGGCTCTTTTCCTTTTTTTCTTGGGGGAGGGGCGGGGCGAACCGAAGTTTAAACGAAGATGGTTGGTTTTTTGGGGAGGAGGGGGTTGGCAAACGGCAACAGGTGGTGAGTTGGGGGGGGGGGGGGGAAGAAAAGTTGGGTGATTAATCAGTTTTGTGTGGCCTGATGGAGGAGAACTCTTGATAAAGTCGTGTTTGGTCATCATTCTTGTATTTGTTTGTTTTTTGTTTTGTTTTTATTTTGGGGGGGAGATGTTGTTTCCGGTTTGACTTAGAGAGAAAGAGTGATTTGTGATTTGAATGTTTTGAATTTTTTTTTAACTTTTTTTTTTCGGAGCTGGGTGAGGGCATCATTTTTTCCCCCCTCCCCCTCCCTCTCCACCACATCCCCACCCATTGGAAATCATGACGTTTTCGCTGAAACATAATCACATGAAGTATATTTTAAGTCTTTAGAACTGTGACATGATAGGTAGGATGAGTTATATGACAACAAAATTATTTTCTGTGGGTTTCTCCTTTGAAAACGTGGCCCGAAGTGTGATGTGTTGGCTAAAAGGTAACACAATTGAAGCACATCCCCCCTTTTTTTTTTCTTTCCCATGGTAGATTAATCCCACGCCTCACATTAAAAACAAACAAACCCACTGATTTGTGGATTACTGACTCTTTCCCAGTCATACAAGGCGGTCCTTTGCGTAGCAGCGGTCACATACCACACAGTTAACAAAAGTCGGAAACAGCAACTGCTCGTAGTGTGTTCCCATGTGAACATGCACACTTATGTTGATGAGAGGATAGAACATCAACATTGAGCTTGGAATGGAAGGGCCAAGGGACGTGGTGCAGTGTTCAGTCAGGATGGCGCAGAATGCTTTTTTTTTTCTTTTTTTTTTTTTTTTTTTTTTTAGGTTGTAAGAGATACCATACTGTTGCACATGTTTGATTTTCTTTTTCACTGGCTTTTTCACGTCTGCGAACAAGAAGGGACCCCCCCCCCCCCCACCCCCCACATCATCCCCCTGTCTTTTCTTTTCACAGATGCTAGGAATGTATTGCTTGTCAAATTGGTGTCTCCATAAAAATCATGTAATGCTTGCATTCAGCGCCATAGCTCCAACACAAAAACAGGCCAATGTGCGTGCGTGCGTGCGTGCGTGTGTGCGTGTGTGTGTGTGTGTGTGTGTGTGTGTGTAAGTCCACATCAGACTAGAAATAGAAACCGAAATATAACAGTTACTTTCAGGGATCCAAATGTAAATGTTAGAATACAAGTTTTTTTGTTGGTTTTTTGTTTTGTTTTGTTTTGCTTTTCTTTGCGCATCTCCGAATACCTACGTCGGAGCAAGCCTATCCTGCAAAAAAACCGTGACAGCATTCCAAAACACAGTGTTAATTCTGTAAACCAGTTGCAGACAGAAATAACATAACATCTTCCTCACTGTGACAGCATCAGCACACACACAAAATCAGCACATAATTGGTACACACATCTTTTTTTGCTCCCCCCCCCTCGCCCCCTCACCATCACATCCCCGGCCCCCTTCCCCCAAAAAACGTATTTGCCTGTGTAAAACGTCACAACATGACGTAGTGGAAGCGTCATGGAAACTTGAAGGAACTCTTATTAGCCTGTTCACGAAGTCGTACGGGATGACCTGGCTTATGCGTAGGGATACAATCACATGTACTTCCGCGACCAGGGAAGGTGTTCATCTCAGCATCCTTGTGTGGCACGTACAGTGTGGTGGAAACGATGATGTGACTAACGCTATTTGGTTTGGTCTTTTTTTTCTTCTTTTTTTTCTTTTTTTTTTTTTAAGGAAGAAGAATAGTTGCATTGAATCTTCGTGTTACAATGACGGCAAAAATTCTGTATATAGCATATATATATATATATATATATATATATATATATATATATATATATATATATATATATATATATATATATATATGTATCCAGATTACAACATTCAGCTCTTTGATTTTTGATTTTTTTTTTCATGCTTTTCACAGTACTTCCCCGACCGCCACTGGTTCGTATCACACAATTCAGCCTTTTCAACCCTAGTACTGAACTGTATCAGGACTGCTGTTTCTGGACCACTTTTTTTTTTTTTTTTTTTTTTGAGGGGGGGGGGGGGAGGGTCTTTTTTTTTTTTTCAAATTGCGTACTCCCTTTATGGAAACGGCAGTTGCTACTACTACTCTTCCTTAAAATGTGAAACAACTCTCACAATCACGCATGCATCATGCTTAATCTTTTGTTTCCGTGTTGATGCAACAACTGCACTTTGTGACATATCAGAAGTAGACGGTGGAATCACAGAAGGCATAATTATGATGTAGCTCGGCTTTTATGTGTGTGAACTTCATTGGTCGGCCATGTTTTCAAAGGATAACCCCTGTGGCTTGTTGATGAAGCAAATCTTATATCGAACCTTGCGCGCGAGTCACCGATTGGTGATAGCCATGATTTGCTTTAGGCGTCAGATTACATAGAATTCTGATATTGTTTTGGACCTGACATGGACACTGACACACACTGTGCTTTGCTCGTAATGGCATGTTAGAAGGGAACTGGGCCTGTTTACAATGTCATGTTACCAATATAGAGCGTAGAGTGAATTTTCTCAGTCATAATTCAGTTAGCCATGTCTTTATTATATAATGATTGATCATATATATATATATATATATATATATATATATATATATATATATATATATATATATATATATATATATACTTATAACATGTTTATTACATTATCGTATCAAAGAACTGTTGTTTTTGTTGTTGTTGTTTTCTTAGTTTACACATGCCATGGAAGAGCGAAAGTAAACTTTCTGTCAGGCTTTTTATGTGAATGCATCCATCATCATCATCTCTCGTTGACTATTGCGAGGTCGCCTTTTTGTCAGGAAACCGTGTCGTGGCTTGCTGGTAAATACATGTATAATTGTCATTTTTGAGACAGGCATCTGTCGTTGTGAAAAAAACCAGGATGCCCTGCTATTCTGCTACCTGCTACAGAGCAGTAGTAACCCACCCACCCCCCCACCCCCCGCCCCTTTCCTTCCCCCCATTGTTGTTTTGTTTCTTGCTGTGTTTTCTTGCTTATTAATTTGTGCTCTTTTTAGTTTTGTCTGGTGGGGTGGGGGTGTTTGTGCGTATTTGTGAGGAACTCCACACGAACTGTTCAAGGAAATCGGATCCCTGAATTTTTTTTTTTTTTTTTTTTTTCATTTCGGGATCAATCTTGAGATGTTGTAATAGTGCAGTCTATTGTTTGTCCTGTTATCTGATCTTTCAAATACCATTCAGTAAAAAAAAAAAAAAAAAAAAAAAAAAAAAGAGCACAATGCCACCGATAAAATAGGTTAGGACGTGCCAAGGATTTTTTTTTTTTTAAGTGTTTTCTAATAACGTCACTTTGTGATCAGAAGATTATTTCGACCAAACAAGGTGTCAGTGCATGGTCTGAAAATGCTTTGACCAGCTTCTTAATATTATTGCCCCTTTTGGGGGTTGTCAATTCTGTTGTGAGACCAGAGAGTTGTTTTTTTTTTTTTTTGTTTTTTAATTCATTCATTTATCTATTTATTTCAGATCAGTTCAAATCTGCTGAAAGAGTGTTTGGACATTTTAATCTGTTCAAGTTTATGGGTTGGTGGTGGTGTCAGAAACACTCAAGAAAAGCTGTTTGCAGCTAATTTATTTTCTTGATTCGTTTGTGTTTTACATAACCTTGTCAAGGATGCCCATTAAGCGGTTAGCTAGGCATACTAAGCTGCTAGTGTCGGTCAAGCACAACTCAAAAACATATCCAATTGGCTGTGTACTTCCCACTCAGTTTCTACTGATGTTGTCTGTTGCACACAGTACATCAACTTACCTGTCCGGATACTGATTTTGTCCCCAGCTACTTACGATGTCTGCAGTCACACATCAAAGTGTCCGTTGGGGGTATGAAATGTATTTTTTCCAGCGACTGAGAACCCCCCCCCCCCCCCGCCCCCCCCCCCCCACCCCCTCCCACTACCCCCGCCTCCGCCCCCATAAATTGTTTCTGGTTGATAATAGGAAACTGTACAGTATTCCGGGATGTAAGTTGAACTTTATCGTTGAAAACATAAAACTTGTCATAGTGTCTGGCATTGAATGACGTACTGTTTGGATAAAGAAAAATGATTTACTTGTTTGAAAATAATAATAATAATAATAATAATAATAATAATAATAATAATAATATAACGCTGAATCTTGTGCAGAGACAAATCTAAGCGCTTTCACACCAGTCATTCATACGCATGCATAACTCTAAAACTGGAGACAAGGAAGAGGCAGGGGAGAGAGGTTGCCTTGTGAAGAGATGGATTTTAAGGCCAGACTTGAAAGAGCTGACTACGGAGACCTGACGACGCGAAAGAGGAAGTTCATTCCAAATGCAAGGTCCAGAGACACAGAAAGAACGGCGTCCAACCGTGGAGTGTTTGAATCTGGGTATGCGTAAACATAGTGGATCCAAAGCCGATCGTAGAGAGCGAGATGGGGTGTAGATGTGAGGGCAGCTACAAAGACAGGAAGGGGCAGATTTGTGAATACATTTATAACATAGAGTGCTGATCTTATACTTTATTCTGTGTGAGACAGGGAGCCAATGGAGATGTTGCAAAAGAGGAGTGATGTGCTCAGATCTTTTCTTTCTGAGGATGAGTCGGGCATGCAGCCGAGTTTTGTATGCGGTGAAGGGACTGAACGGATGAATCATAGTTTCAAGACGAGATGGTTAAAACATGATTTAATGTTTAACTGATTGACTGAAAAACATAAATCCCTATGGATATGAACTGGTAAGAAAGTGGATTGTGGAGATTGGTATATATATATATATAGTTGTGTGTTACTGATTGACTGAAAAACATAAATCCCTATGGATATGAACTGGTAAGAAAGTGGATTGTGGAGATTAATATATATATATATATATATATATATATATATATATATATATATATATATATATATATATATATATAGTTGTGTGTTATACAGAAATTGTACAAAAAGAAGTCTGAACAACCCAAATCAATTTTCAAATGTTGAATCATTCAGTTTAAACCAAAGGATAGTAGAAGCAGAAACTGTTAGATAAATAGACTTTTAAAACAATTACTTCGAAGATAGCTTGAAGCTAACATTTGGTGTTCAATCAGTAACATTGTGACATAGAAACAGAAGGTGCCATCGGCTTCTTCATTTGGTAATTATTAGAATTACTTCAACGGATGGAAGAAAAATCATGTGCGAGGAGATTTCAGGTTGACAACAGAGAAGTCAAGAGGAGCGCAAGAACAGACAAGCGCAAGTACATCGACAGCCTGGCAGAGGAAGCCGAGGAAGCAGCAGCCAGTAACAATATGAAGCTGCTGTATGACACCACTAAGAAACTCTCAGGGAAGTACAGCAGGCCTGAGCGACCAGTCAAGAACAAGAAAGGAAACACCATCCTGGGAACAGAGGGACAACTGAACAGATGGGCAGAGCACTCTGAAGAACTCCTGAACAGACCCATCCCTTCAAACCCCCCGGACATCGACCCTGCTGATAGAGACCTAGACATCAACTGTGAGCAACCAACCAGGGAGGAGATCAGGAAAGCCATCAAAATGCTGAGGAATGGCAAGGCAGCAGGACCAGACAACATCCCAGCAGAAGCACTCAAGGCAGATCTGAAGACCACAGTAGAGATGCTGTACCCTCTCTTTGAGAAGATTTGGGAAGAGGAGGAAGTACCATCAGACTGGAAGGAGGGCTACCTCATCAAGCTACCCAAGAAAGGAGACCTCAGCAACTGTGCCAACTATAGAGGGATAACGCTTCTGTCAGTGCCAGGAAAAGTCTTTAACAGGATCCTCCTCGAGAGAATTAAAAGTGCAGTCGACCCTCTCCTCCGAGACCAGCAGGCCGGCTTCCGCCAGAACAGATCATGCGTAGATCAGATTGCCACCTTGCGCATCATCGTTGAGCAATCTTTAGAGTGGAACTCGTCTTTATACATCAACTTTGTTGATTATAAGAAAGCATTCGACAGTGTGGACCGCAACACCCTCTGGAAACTGCTTCGCCACTATGGAGTGCCAACCAAACTGGTCAACTTGATCAGGAACTCCTACGAAAGAATGACCTCCCGGGTGGTCCATGGAGGACAACTCACAAACAGCTTCGAGGTGAAGACCGGAGTCAGACAAGGCTGTCTCCTGTCGCCTTTCCTCTTCCTCCTGACGATCGATTGGACCATGAAGACATCAACAGCATACAGAAGAAATGGAATCCAGTGGACACTGTGGGACCAACTAGATGATCTCGACTTTGCAGACGACCTGGCCCTGCTTTCCCACAGCCGCCAACAAATGCAGGACAAGACTACAGAAATAGCAGCCACCTCATTACAAGTTGGCCTCAAGATCCATGAAGGCAAAACCAAGATTCTCAAGATCAACGCAGCGAGTGAGGACCCAGTCACACTAAACGGGAATGAGCTGGAAGAAGTGGAGGCATTCACGTACCTGGGTAGCATCATCAACACG
>NC_134878.1:52621272-52696272 GCF_041734735.1 Babylonia areolata | reverse complement strand
TGCTCACGAGATGCCGGGCAGCCGTTGGAAAGAGCTCGTCAAAAATATTTTGCGTTTTTGTTAATTACAAATTTTCCTGTGCGTTATCATGAAAAACATCATTGTGTAGATCAAGTGGATACTTTTCTGTGTCAACTGCTGTAAAAAGTTTTTTTTTGATTTTACACATTATCGTGTGTTATTCGGTGTTGTTCGGTGATCGCACTTGGACACACAAGAGTGCGCATGAACTGTGGCTGTGCAATGTGAGTTTGTTATACTTGTCAGCTGTTGTGAACTGTGTGTGGTTGACTGTGCTGTTCAGCATGACCCTGTATGGCAGGATAACTGTGTGCATATGGATACCATACCACCTCATGATGGCATTTATTTGTGAGTAACCTGGTGTATTGTTCCGGCGGTGACAGCAAGTGAGTTACGTGTATTGTCTGTGTGTAAATTCCTTTTTATGATTTATATTTTTGTATTCACAGTAGTCCGTTTTATTACTCATTATCATGGCTGAATCTATTTCCCCTTGTGGAAAAACCATTAACAACAAACTACAGCCCACTGTGGACATCATTCAAAACCTGAACGTTTTACATGTAGCAAAGTTAAAGACGAGCTCTTGGTCTGGAGGAACAGTTTGTTATATCGCTACCTAGCCATTCAGGACAATGAGATTTCCGTTCAGCACAGTGACTTTGATTCCAGTGATTCAATATTAAACTTCTCGTCACCAGTGATTTCTCTGCCGCCACCACCACCTCTTTCTAAAAGTTATTCGTATTCTTCACCAGACCTCCAAATCTATTACTATATCCCTTTATTTTTCTTCAAAGTCTGCAGGAACTCTGCTTTGTCAAGGTGTTGACTGCCCGAGGTGGGACTCTGATGAATGTGAAATCTTAAAAGATTTTATTTCCACTTTTACTCAAGATAAGAATTGTGAAAAACTGATGTCTTCATTAATTCAAATTCCTGTCAAGTTCATTAGTAATTTCCATGGAACACCAATGTTAAAAAATCCTACCATTGACTTATCTCTCATGACAACAATATCAGCAGTGCCAGCAGTGGACACCCCCCCTCTCCTAACACCACACCTGCTCTTAGAGTCTAGAACGGACGACCCTACAAGAGAAAGCGTCATCCTCCTCCCACCCACCCCGACAGTGCTACCCTGTGAGCAGCAGCAAAAGACTGAACCCAAATCCCACAGGAAGTCTACCCCTGTGGGTAAAAGGACAAGAAAGCAGTGCAAACGAACACTTTATCCTCCCCCTCGTGTGTCATCTGTGTGCAGCCCATTTCCCAAACTGTCCAACAAAGTTGTTCTTTTGGAACAGCAGCTAGAAGCGGTGACCAGTGCACAGTCCGCACTGGAAAGTGACTTCAAGTCTGTGGTTGAAGACGTCAAAACAGTCACCAAAAATGAACTACGTGTAAATGTTTGTGAACAATTTGATGCTTTAGTTTCCAGAATAGATGAATTAAAAACACACATTAATGATCTGGAAAAATGTAACAAACAGCTCACAAAAGAAAATGGGTCCATAAAAGCTCAGCTAGGGTCCCTTCTGTCAGAAGTAAAAAAAAATAAAATCGACCCCAAAAGAAAGTGTATCAACCTTCTCACAGACTGAGTCAGATGAAATACATCACAATCTCTCAAACACGACCAGCAGTGTGGATGTTGATACTCAAACTGAAGATACATGTTTTCCCAGCTCTCCCTGTAACAGTGATGGTCAGACTGTAACAACAGTCCTTACCGGTCCTGAAGATGGACCACGGACTGATTGTCAGTCTTTGTCACGACCACCCTCCATTTTGTCACTGACGGGAGACATATCCAACATATGCATTAACCCCCCTGCCCCGATTCAAGCTGATATATTCTGTTTCCACTGCAAACGCATATTCCGTACTGTCAGAAAATACTCCAGCAGCGCACTTAACACTGCATTCTGTTGAGGCAGTTGTGCGGAAGGATAGCTGCCTCCCACACCCCAAATCAAGCCCCGGGGAAATTCTGGCTCACATGTCTATCCCCAAGAGAGCAACAATGCTACTTATCGGAGACTCCATCATACGCTTCATCAATCCAAAACGCTCAGCCCTTCGCCAAGAATCGACAAGAATTTTTATTCAAAATATGTGTACCAGGTATGACTGTTAGAGATCTCCACATCTTTCTGCAGTCAACCCCCACAGCCCCTGATCTGAAAGACGTTATTGTGCATGTCGGCATCAATTCTTGTCCGTCTGGCCCTGTGCCACTGGAGACATGGTCCGAGCTCATGGCATTATGTCTGAGAAAGTTTCCAAAGGCACGGGTGACCTTTAGCTCCATCCTACCGGCAAAGGAAAACACCATTTCAACAACAGTATTGCCCCAGCAAATCGTTATATGCAAGAAGCATGTACTCGATACAATGTAAATTTTATTGACAATTTTCCCCTGCTCGCGTCTGACGCAAATCTGTACAGCAGTACAAATCACCCCAATGCCAGGGGCACTGCGCGTCTGGCGGAAAATCTGAAAAGGCTGTTGTGGACATTTTCATATTCGGATGGCAACATTCCACAAGATAATCGTTTGTCATTCCGCTCAGGGAACAGATCCTCACAAGGGTACAAACGTTCAAAGCCTTCTGTCCAGTTTTCTAATTTTCCCAATGTGAATCAAAATAACTTGGATAATCAGGTTCACGCCCCTTGAGTTCAACAATCAAAACCTCTTCCGCCATCTGTCTACTCATCCTATCATTATCCACCACTGATTCAAAATCTCTGTACCAAAGATGATCTTGTCTCTTTATCACGAACAAACACTTCCATTCCTCCTCTCTCACGCCCTTTCCTGTCGAATTCCACTCACGTTCCACATCAGTCAGAAAGTCATGTGGAGACATACAACCCCCCTCCCCCCGCTTTCCCCGGGCAACAAATGCACGGATGGTCGAGCTCAGTATCCCCAAATCGTTTTCACCCTGATGCTGAGCGGTTGTTGCTGATGGCCTCAAAGTTACTGTCACAACAACACGCATTCCCTGCTCATCAAACACATTAGTTACATTTTTTAATTTAATCGTTTGATTACTTGTGAACATATGTGAGTGAATGTATGCATATACAAATGAGGATGTGTGATTTGTGGTTCTGTTCTTTTGTCACATGTTGCATTTGTATGGCTTATCTTAAACCTCACATGTGTCACAGTATGCCGGAACAAAATATGTGACTAAGTTCATAAGCAGATTCACGTTATGTTGAATGCTTTCCGTTCGAGGTACCTGGCTGAACGGCAGCTTCAGGACATCCTGCAACAGTGTACAAACACTGCTGCCTTTTGTTGTCTCTTTGTATGGTTGATCTACCTAACAAGTTTGATTTACACTATTTATACCTTTAGTGCGCTATTTGATTATCTTTTCTAATTATTTGTACTTTTGCGTTGCATGCATTATTCTTCTGTCCTGACAATTATGAACAATACGCGTAATCTTTGGCCATCAAAAGATGGCTTGAGAGTTGGGTATCTCAATATAAATCATGTGGTAAATAAATTAAGTGATGTGTCCCATATATTGTATAATTCTGGTAAAGGCCTTTCATATATTTGGTTTCGCAGAATCAAAACTATCTCAGCACATATCTGACTCAGAACTTATGATGCAAAACTGCCATTTTATTCGCAAAGATCCAGTCAATCCGAAAGAAACGGGTCTGCTTGTATACGTTCATCAAAACATTAATTTTAGGAGACTTGAAGCACTAGAGAATTATCACGTGGGGTCAGTGTGGATTGAAGTTCAGTTGAAAAGATCAAAACTAATTGTATTAGGTTTTATTTATAGAAACCCCGCTGAACGTGTAGATTGGACTGATAAATTTACGAATATGATGGATGATCTTTTGATTTCGCAAGTATCTGATGAAATTATCTTAATGGGTGATTTCAACATAGATTAACTCTCTCCATACGAACGGCGAAAGAGACGACGTTAACAGCGTTTCAGCCCAATTACCATCATCAAAATATTGCAAGCGGAAGGCTCTCACACTGAAGAGGTGAATGTTGACAAAGAATACCACAATTCTGACGACGGAAGCTAAAGGTTGGGTCATTCAGACACCCACTGGACATCCGAGGGGTCTGTGTAGAGGAGAAGAGAGGACTGGCCGTACTGAGCGAGTTATTTATTTTGATGAAATTCAGTGATGCTTGGACTAATATTTATGAATCATTTAATCTAACTCAGCTAATTGACAAACCCACAAGGATTACTTCTACATCTGCAGCACTAATTGATCACATCTATGCTTCCTCGACTAACAATATAATAGAATTATGCTCACCAACATTTGGATGCAGTGATCATTTACCAATCTGCTTCACATGGGCAAAACGTGTCATTAAAGTTCCCCCAAACTACCATAAGATTATTAATTATAGAAGTTTCTCATGTTTTGATAAAGATCTCTTTTTGTTTGATTTAATGAATTCCTGTCTGCCATCTGTTTACCAGTTTACTAATCCTGACGAAGCACTTGAAGTCTGGTATCACAATTTTCTAAATGTTTATAACAAGCATGCACCATTTAAAACAAAACGTGTCAAAAATTACCCACAGAAACCATGGATGACTCAAAGCATAGCAGTCGAAATCAGTCAGAGAGACGAGCTTTTAGATAAGGGAAATCAAGAGGAATTCAAAACACAGAGAAATAAAGTTAACAGTTTAAAACGTTCAGCAAAAATTAAGCATTTTCATGAAATGATTTCCTCTAAAGCTGACAGTAGATCGATATGGAGAGCTATCAATCAGCTAACCAATAACAACAAAACTTCACAACACCCAATACCCAAAGATATCTCTGTGGAAAACCTAAATAGTCATTTTTGTAATATATCCAGCTCTACGATAAAATCCAACAAAACCAACGTTAATCAGTTAGATGTTCTAGAAGATTTCTGTTTGTCCAAAAATATCACATCCGCTTTGAACATTCCCCCTATGTGTGTACATGAAGTATATAATGCTCTTGTTCACTTAAAACAGACAAGTACAAGAAGACTTGATGACCTAGACGGAAAAAAATTTAAATGGCTGCTCCAGTTATCGCTGAAACACTGACTTACGTTTACAATTTATGCATATAAAAAAATCAGGTCCCAAAGGCATTTAAAACTGCGAAAGTTGTACCCATATTTAAGAATGGTAATCGTTCGGATCCTTCTAATTATAGGCCAATTTCTATATTATCTATACTATCTAAACCGTTAGAGAATCATTTGAAGAAACATATACTCAACCATTTCAATGAATTTAGTCTGTTTCACCCAAATCAATCAGGATTTAGGCCTAACCACTCCTGTCATACAGCACTAACCAACCTCGTTGATCAGTGGCTTACTAATATTAACAACAACGAAATCACAGATGTTCTTTTTGTAGATTTTGCAAAGGCATTTGATGTTAATGATCACACTCTTCTTATCAGAAAACTAAAAGCATATGGGTTATCTCACAATACTTTAAAGCTAATGTCTTCGTTTTTGTCCGACAGAAAGCAAAAGGTTTCAGTTGATAGAGTCAAATCTCAGCTTTTACCCATAAGTTACGGTGTTCCCCAAGGTTCTGTTTTAGGACCTATTTTATTTTCAATTTACATTAACGATTTACCCCTCTTTATTGAACCACCTTGTGAGTTATTTGCAGATGACACACCGATACACACTAAGCATCATAGAATAGAAAGAGTATCATCATCCTTGCAACAAAGTATTAAAGATATAGTAACATGGTCTGAACTTAATCATATGTGCTACTGAACACCCGTAAAAGACGAAATACATTGTCATTACCACAAGGCAAAAGCGCCAAAACCTACTGCCCACTCGTTCTCCATTGTATATCAATGGCGTAATGATTGAGGAAGTCAGTCATCACAAAGTACTTGGTCTTATTATTGACAATAACTTGTCATGGTCTCAACATGTTATGATGACTTGTAAAACTTTATCCAAAAAGATTCATCAACTTTCTAGAATCAAGCATTTCTTGAACAAGCATTGCCGTAAATTATTTTTCCATGCTTATATCGAACCACATGTAAATTATGCCTCAACATTATGGGATTCTGCCAGTGAAAATGTTTTAAAACAACTCATGAGTCTACACAGAAGAGCCTTAAAGCTGATACATCTGAAATCTTCGTCATTAACTGTCTCTGATTACAAAGATTTAGATATTCTGCCATTTAAATGGAAACTCATTCATAATAAGGCGCTTTTCATGTTCAAGATCATGTCTGGTTTTGCTCCACCATATCTAAAACAGCGATTCCTTACAAGTACTATACGTAACAACAACAAGATCATGGTACCACTGCCAAGAATTGATTTATTCAAATCGAGTCTCACTTACTCTGGCGGTTGCCTCTGGAACAACATCTTATCTAGTTTTAATGTTCATACAAGTATCACTGTGTTTAAGAAAAGGTATCATGAATACCTGATGGAAAATTTTGCAAATTCTGTTTAGTATACCATATTATGTTATGTCATATGATATTGCTGTATTTCGCCACATGTCTCATGCTCACTCTATCTCTTTATCTCATCCTCTCCGGTATAAATACTATCTCATCTCCTGTCGCTTTTTTCCCTCTCTCTCTCTCGCTCTCCCTCCCTCGCTCCGCATTTTATAAATTACGTGTTGTTTCTTATAAATATGATACTTATTATAATGTTGTTTCTTTTCTCGTTTTTCTATGAATTTGTTAACGTTTACTCATTTTTGGGGGTCTTCTTCATACCTTTTCTTTAGACATTTTTCCCTTTCGAGGGCTGGAGAAAGCAAATCTTTGCTTACTCTAATGCTATCGGAAATAAGATCCATTCATTCATTCATTTATCATTCATTTATTCCTTCCTTCATTCATTCATCCTCTCTCTCTCTCTCACTCACTCACTCTATCTCTCTCATTACCATATTCATATACATTATTGTCATTAATGCAGGTATCATGATTATGTACTTGTAAATGCTACTGTGCAATTGAGTGTATTTGATTTCATGTATGTTTTTCTATAACCTTTTGTTATCTTGTGAACATTTTGATTTCATTTCTTTTTGCCCTGAGGGCTGGATGTAAAAAAGCATATGCATGCTTATTCCACTTCCCTCATTAAAAAGATTCGTTCGTTCGTTCGTTCTCTCCCTCTCTCCGTCTCTCTCTCTCTCTCTCTCTCTCTCTCTCTCTCTCTCTCTCTCTCTCTCTCTCTCTCTCTCTCTCTCTCTCTCTCTCTCCGGCTCTCAAGTTAAGCCGAAGACAAAATGACTGACCTTTATTATATATATATATATATATATATATATATATATATATATATATATATATATATATATATATATATAAGGATTAAAAAGTGTGCTTTTCAACGGCCTTTCTTTTTTAACCGATCGACTCGAGCGTCTATCATGTCATGTTGTTCAGTCATTGTAGTTTGAATCAAGTTAAGTAATTAAGCCACTAAAATCGTTCTCTCAGGTTGTCACAGTAGATTTTTACCACTCCACTGTCTCGCCTTGTCTCGCGCGCGCGCGCGCGCGCGCACACACACACACACACACACACACACACACACACACACACACACACACACACTGACACAGAGACTGAGAGAAAGATAGAGAGTTGAAAACAACAACAACAACGACAGTGGGGGGAAGGGAGGGAGAATTAGACAGAGAGAGAGAGAGGTAGAGGAAGAAGTGGGGGTGAGAGGGGTAAGTTGGACTTTGGCAAAGTCATTTATTCTTTCTAACTTGAGATAGAGGTGTGATGCAACTGAGCTTGCTTTTTTTTTTTTCTTTTTTTTTTAATAATTAAAAGTTTATTTTCATATTCTTAAGTTATCAGCTCCATAATTAACACGTAGTACGTTGGATTATTGTTTTCATGTTTTAAAATCAGACTTTAAAAGATATATAACTGTTACGTAAATGCACGAATTCACGATGCATTAAATGTTTGCCATGTGCAAAATGCTCAACCTTGTAAACAAATGACGACAGACTCCCCGTCTTCATTGGCTGAGGGAAATTATGTAAGCCAATGAAAACGGCGCTCTTTGGTTGTAGTTTTATATAATTCCACGATCTTGGGTTAAACTTTGTAGAGATGTAAAATATCTTCTTGCATGGGTTTAGGAGGTCTAAGTTAATAGTTTCTATCGTGGTATATTTTTCGTTTTTAGTTCTGAATAGCCCACGGGATATATTGAGTAACTATTTTCATTCGTTTCGTACAAGTTCCAGACAACTAAACGGCCAGCAGCAGCAGACGTCAAGCCTTCCACAAAACATCTCTGACAAAAATTAATCCTCGATGGCTGATCAACCGTTCACATATTCTGTGCATTTTCCAGACAATGGAAGTTCCAACGATGAAGAAGACGATAAACAATCATTTGAAGTAATTCACAAGAGCGAAGCCGGGGACCACACTACACCTGTTGTCGTTTTGCTTGGATGGGCCGGATGTAAAGAAAAACATTTGAGGAAATACACACCAATTTACGAAAAGAAAGGGTAAGAGTAGATAAACCTATGAAGGATAAAGTTATAATATATATCGGTTTATCAACTTTACGAAGTAATAGTACAAAGAATAAATATATACATGAAAATAAATGGACACATAGGAAATAAATATCGGTTATGTTTGAATAAGAGTTCATTAATATAGAACACTGAGACTAAGAGTAAGAGTGAGATTCTTAATCTTATTTTGATTCCTTTTCAAAGAGGTGTAAAGTAAGAGAGTGCTGACAGATCCATGTACCCGTCACCACATCAACTAAAAAAGAGAAAAGAAAAAGTAACAAAGAAAAAAGATTTTAAAAATTAAAACAGCAAGACATGTGTAGCACATTTCAGAAAAAAACATAAATGCATCGCACACACATGCAAACACACAAAGATGCTTGCATGAATATTCGCACACACACACACACACACACACACACACACACACACATGATATACACACTTACAGGTGTAAATACACAACAAAATACACTGTCCATGCCAGTTTGACTATACAGTCTCTTAAAGTCTGTGAAAAAAAAACTGAAAAAGGATTGCCATTACCAAAAAAAAACTTTGTTCAGTGTCTTCAACTGTACCATTCATGCTACTATAACTATGTGTCAGAGAATGAGAGATAGTGACCTCTGTCAACCAAACTGTTAATCTTTTCATAGCAACTGATACACAAACACCCACACATATATAGATCTATAGATAGATAGTGTAGATAGATAGATGACTGAAAGCTTCTAAGACTGAGATAACAAGAAGCAGAGAGAGACTGTTAAATTAAAATGAATGTATTTATTCTTGCAAATCTAAATTGGAAACTTATAAATATAATTATGGATACTGGCGTTGTCTCAAATATTACAAATAAAGAGAACATAATAATTAATATTCAGTGTTTATTACTTCATTTCAGGTCTGTGTCAGCACCATTCTAACAGTATGACTCTGTATATAGTTATGCGAACACATAAAAGTAATGAATTATGTGATATTGTGTGTTGCACTGTCTGTATACTAATGTGTGCGTGTGTTTGTGTTATGTTTTATGTGTGTGTTTTTGTGTGTGCACATGTGTGTGTGTGTGTGTATGTATATATATATATATATATATATATATATTGTGTAAATACACAACAAAATACACTGTCCATGCCAGTTTGACTATACAGTCTCTTAAAGTCTGTGACAAAAATTGAAAAAGGATTGCCATTACCAAAAAAAAAACTTTGTTCAGTGTCTTCAACTGTACCATTCGTTCTACTATAACTATGTGTCAGAGAATGAGAGACGGTGACTGCTGTCAACCAAACTGTTATTCTTTTTTTTTCTTTAGTAGAAGACGTCATGTAACTTTGTAAGGTCAGAAAGATGACGTAAAAAAATAGCTTTATATGTCACCTGTTATGAGTGTAGTCTGTGACCAAGCTGCCAGGTGGCAGCGAAAATTCAGATTTTATTTTTTTGTTTAATAAAATAGGTGTTGTTTTTTAACTTTGTTTTATATATATAAAGTTGGTGTGTTATATATATACATATATATGTGTGTGTGTCTCTGTGTGTGTGTGTGTGTGTATGTTGTATATGTTTGAATGTATACATGTTTATGAATATGTACATTCTACACATTGTGCTTATAAATGTGTAAAGTTTATGAGTCATGAATTTTAGTGTGTATATAATTTAACATTGATGTAATGTGCTATTTATAAAACCATGTGATATGTTTTATTAAGTACCTAGGGAAGGTTTCTGGTTATTGTGCTATATAAGTATCCACCATCTTTATTATTATTGTTGTCATTATTATTAGTGGTAGTTTTTTTTAAATGACCCACAAAAAATTATTGAAAATGGCAAGACAGGGCCGCACATCACATGTGGGTAAGTCTGCTTATGTTTTGTATCAAAATTGTCAGCATCTCCTGTATACTCCTCTAAAGCTTACTATAGATTTGTATTTGTTTTGTATATTCCTAAGTTCTATGTATTTGTTACCATTTGATTTTTTTCTTTGTTGCACAGGTACATCACTTTGACGCTGATTGTACCAGCAAAAACCCTGTTTTTCCATGCCTACAAGATCACTGACGTTGCTCACGGACTTTTGAATATCCTCGCTGAGAACAGCCTTTCCAACAACCCTATCATCTTCCATGTCTTCAGTAATGGTGGGAGCATGGTATACTCCCAGCTTGCTGCTCTCATTAATTCTTCTAACTCTGAAAAGCAGCACAGACTGTCTGTGGCTGGTGTCATTTTCGACAGCACTCCTGGCAAACGCAGGATTCTGAATGCGGTCAAAGCGTTCATGAGCACGCTTCAGTTCGGGGAAGTCTTCCGCTACCTGTTGGGTTTCTGCCTGCTGATGTATTTAGTCTTCAACCACTGTTTGCGCCTGCTGCTTCCAGGGATGCTGGCCATGGAGAATGGTTTCCAGCTGTTCAACTCCATCTGCATGGATGGCCTGCAAATGTCCCCAGCTGTTCCTCTACTCCAAGGGGGACAAGATCATCATGGCTGAAGATGTGGAAGAAGTCATTGCTGTGCGCAAGGAGAAAGGGGTCCAGGTGAAGAGCATCTGCTGGGAGGACTCCCAGCATGTCGCTCATATGCGAGCCCATCCTGAGGTGTATTCCAAGGCATGCATGGACTTTGCAGAGGCCTGCTTCGCTTCCACAAAACCCAACCCATGAGTCCTACACTGAAGTCTGTTAGCTGTTGCCCTCTGAGCTTTCTGGAAACACAAGCTGGATATTTTTTTTATACTGACTCTGCAGTTTTTAGAGTCTTTTATTAATTGTTATTATTATTATCATTCTAAGTCAGCAGTAACTGAGCTGTGTTTTATCTTTATCATTTTTTAGATTGATAAAGCACATCCATTGGTCAGATGGCTTACAGTATGTTTTTTTGAATCAACAAAAACAAAGATGTTTTGTATATATATGTTTTTTACAACCCCAGTGAAAGTGTTCACAGATACAGATTTGATTAACTCTTGTGTACTTGCTTATATATATTGTGATGGTACAGGATACGGAAGAATTCTAAGACGAGAAATGCAAAAATGTTGCAGAACATGAAAAGAGCAGATTGTTACAACGTTAATCTCATTGAAAGATTAAAGAATTGCTGAATTCTCACTGAGGAGGAATTCTATCAGTATTGGAACTCAGCAATTGGATATTAACGTGATTTTTTTTTTTTTTTTTTTTTTTCTGTTGTTTTCTTGATGCACTAAGTTGAAGTAAATAGAAAACCACATTGAGTTTCCTTTTACATTTCTTTATTCTGTAACACTAGACAGTTTATTTCACTTTCATAATTTCAGTGGTGCACATGAAGGAGATTGTATGTTCAAACCATAGGATTCTTTTTTAAATCCACTGAAGTTGGTGTGTTTATCTTTTGTGATTTGATAATTCAAGTTGTAATAGATCTCATCCTTTTGGGGGTGGGGGTGGGGGGATGGGTGCTGCTTGCAAAACACGTATTGCAAAAATAACTTGATATATTTATCATTTTGCTGAAAATATTAAAATTAATAACCAACATCAAATCAACGTCAACTGCTAATTTTTTTCTAATGTACATGTTCTATAGGTTGTTTTATATCTATTTGCTATTTTTTTATTTGAGAATATCCAATAGTAAATTTTCTGATTTCAAATTCTAGTCTGAAAATCAGTCATTCCATTCCTTTGTATCATTCCCGGTGTAAAAGCTGGTGTTACAAGGCAAAGCAGAGTGGTTTGAAACTACATGCCTTTTTCTTATTCAAAAGAGCTAAACCATACCTGCTGAATGTTTCGTGGTTTTTACCTCATTTATATTATATATTAAATAGAAGTAGTGCCCACTTGGGCAGCAATCATTTTGCTGGTCCTTACATTTAAAATGATGATTGTCAATATCTCATTGGCTTCTGTTGATGTGGTCAGTATATATATATATATATATATATATATATATATATATTGTATGATAGTTGTGTCCAGCTACGAGGAATTCCATCAGTATTGGAACTGAACACATTTTGGGTTGTTTATTTTTAGGGGGTGGGAGGTTGGGGGGGGGGGGGGTAATGTGTTAATACTGATAGTATTGAAAGTCCATGAGGAATCTGTGTGTGTGTATATATATATATATATATATATATATTATTGTTATTATTATGAGCATTTACACCTAATCTTCAAAATAAGCCCCAGGCGTTTACAAACAGAATATGTGAAAATATCAAAAAGGAAAAGTTGAACACAAGATACCAAACATCACTGAAAACTATTCATCTCTCTCAGCCCCCCCCCCCCCCCCCCCCACTACCCCCCCTACCACCCCCGGGGGAGATAGGTTGGGGGGGGGGGGGGTTGTGTTTTTTAATTTCTTTAACTAGCTAATACTGACAGTACTTTCTCAAAGTCCATGAGGAACCTGTGCATTTCACACAGTGGCAGGAAAACATGGGGAATCAATCTACAAACACACAGTAGTGGACTTAACCTCAACGTCCAGACCGTCAAACTGGACTTGATTTACCTATTATGAGTGTGGTCCATCTCCATTACTTCAACCATGTCTCTTCTGTAAGCATTAAATCAGTATTGTTTATTTCCCTTGACGTCACTTTCAGTTTAATTTTAACTTTGACTATCAGTTCAGTAAACTTGATAAAAACAGTGTTGCTGATTTCTGATATGGTTCATTTGGCCTCCAGTATTCTGTTCCAGCTCTGCTCCATAGCTATCACTGAATAATAATCCTTCTTTTTTAAGTTTGTGATTTTTTTGCTTTTGTCTTTTTGAGAAATCATGGAGTTTCTGCAACAACTTGTGGTAAGCCAAGTACTGTACCGGTGAATGTGAAAAGGTGCGTTCAAGTTGTTTAGCCTTTCGTACCATTATTATACCACCAGGGCAAGTTTTGATAGACAAGAGTTTGTATTACATTACCAGGCCCTACCCTGGTCAAATACGATAACTGTAGGCCCCGCCTGCATACTGGCGGCTTCCTCCCATTTTAACTCTGCAGTTTTTGTCTGGTCCATTGTACTTAATCAGAAGTGTGTATAGGTTCTGTGGAATTTTCTTTATTTTTTTATAGGAAAAAAAATAGCAAACAAGGATAAATCTGAAACATCATTCTCTTTCCCTTCTTTTTTCTGCCCAAGTGGAAAAAAAGATTGAGGAAAGAGACTTTTTTTCTTTTTTTTTCTCTCTTTTTTCTTTTTTTTAATGTGGGTTAGGGGTATTTACTGACAAGAGATTTTGGGATAACTTTAAACCAAGCTGGTCTTCAGCTAGCCACACATAAGGTTTTTTTCAGTCTTGTCAAAAATGTGAATTCCCCCCCCCCCCCCCCATAATATATCTCTTTTTTTTGTCAGGAGGTGGGGTGGGTGGAAATAATATAGGAGATAATATTAATAATTGTGGGTATAATTAATCTTGCAACTTTTAACCAATGTCCTGTTAATTGGTCAGTCAGCATGAAGTGTTGTTTGCTATGAATAGGTCAGGTTACATTTTTTTTTTTAGAGACTAGTAAACAGTAATGGTAAAGGTTGATGAGGTGGTTGTGTGTGGACCTTAGCCAGATTCATACAGCATTCTCAGCTCTGTAAGATGCTGTACATTTTACAGGCGTTGGACATTTTCATTATTCTTGCTGCAGTGGTTTTGGAAAATAGAGACTGCTGTGTTTGGTGTGTCTTCTCTTTCTCTGTTGTGTTATTGATTACCAGAGCGGTGATGTAAAAATGCAATCATATATTTAGTGTACTTATTCTATTTTTAGTAACTATATTATTTATATGCAGATAATACTAGAATAGTGTGTGGAGGGTTTGGGGGTTGAATGTTCTGTTTCTTTTTTTCTTTTCTTTTCTTTTCTTTTTATTTTGTTTTCCACATACAAGACTGGTCTTTGCAAAATGTTTTCAGTGGATGGCTTGGTTTGTCTATAAAATGTTACATCAGAATTAGTGCATAGATCCTCTTCTAGTTTTGATCTTTTTTTTTTTTTTCTTTTTCTTTTTTTTTTTTTTTTTTGCAGATGCTTGATGAGAGAAAGTTGTGTGTGTGTGTGTTTGTGTGCATGCATGCCTGTGTATGTTCCTGCTTTCTTACTCCCTGCTGCTGACAAATATGTTGTAAAAGGAGTGGGTTGGAAGGATTGGGGTGAAGGTTGGAATGAAATTTGTTTATCTTTATTCATGATTATACACAGTCCAAATTTGTTCATTTGCTGTGCACTTTGGACTACACATAACCGCTATGTTCAAAATGTATTGGAATGGGAGAGGAAGTAGCAATCTTTTGGTGAAGAAACACCTGCGTCAGAGTTGCATTTGTCTTTGCAGTGAAAGTATTGATTTACTTCTGAACATATTTTACATGAACAAAATGTATATTTCCTTTTTCTGTATGCATTGAGCAATAATGTTGATCAGTCAGACCTTGCCGTTTCAGTTTTACTCATTTTTTCAAGGATATATAATTGATAACTGCGCACTCAGCCAGTTTTTGTTATTTTTGCACGTATTGCATGTGTGTATGAATTTGAGAGAGAGTCTGATTTTTCTGTCTGTTAGTCTGTCTGTCTCTCTCTCTTTCTTCCCCCTCTCCTGCATGGTATTTAATTTTGGAGGACACTGTTTCTCTATGTGTGAATGATTGTGTTTGTAGTACAAGTAGTGGTGGTTGTTGTCTTTAACACTAGTTGTCTTTAGTTTGAAAAAAAGGTGGGGAAGAAGAGGAGGGAGGGGCTAGTGTGTGTGCATGTGTGTATATGTGTTTGTGTATGTAAATGTTAAAAAAATTTTTATAGAACTAAAAAAAAGTTTATAGTACTTAAGATAAGCAAAAGGTAGAAAAAGCTATCATCAATTAACGACAGCAGATGTCCTTCTGGACTGCGCATCAAACCTTCTGCAACAGCAGATAACATCTTGATATTGTCATAAATACATTCAAGTGAACTTTCCGAAAAGTTTAGTAAAAATTATTATAAACTCTTATATTCAAATGCTACATGTTTGCTTGAGATAGTTCTCCAGATACACACTTCATATCTTTGTTGAACTTAGTCACAAAAGGGTTCAGCCTTATCCTGTTCGACAGTGCATGTTTTTACATAACAAAAGCAAGAAAATGTTTGTGTGTGTGTGTGTGCGCATAAGAATTTTACCTACAACCCTTTTTGCTGTCCCATGCTTCAGACTCTTTAGTTATGATTTTTACTATGTGACAGTACATAATAATATGGCCATGGCTCACAATTGAGACAGTCTGAATCACCACTACATTATATTTTTTTTTAGTATGTGAAACAATATTAGGGTGTATCATAAATCTGATTATGCCATAAGGATCTGGCATGCACTTTTGTGTTGTGTTTTATAAGTTTGTGAATGTGTTTAAATTGTGTCCCTGTACAGCCTTTTAGTGGACATGTAGCTGTTGAGATTCAGTGCTGGATGGTAACACTGGTAATCATAATTCAATGTTGTATGGCAAGCAGAATTGATTGTATGATGAGTGTTATCAAATTCGGAAGTCCTTCAGCTTTATGCTCTGGTATCTAAATGATACACTAGTTTCTTATTCATCCATAGTTAAGAGTGTTGATGTGCAATGTACGCACTGCACCTGAAGGTAAAGAATCTGTGGCAACAGAAAAAAAAATCCAATGTTGAGCTACTTAGAGTTTGTGAAACAAGTTAAAGATCTACCTGACCATGAAATATTGCATTTCTTTCTAAATTTCGCCTCCAAGCCAAAGTCCTTGCCATAGAGATTGGTGCAAGAGGGTTTGTGGGTGCATCTGCCTACAGCCTCATGAAACAGCTGTCGATTTCTGGCAGAGAGAGGACATGGGCTCTCAAGGCAATGGCAGAAGCAGCAGAAAAGAGTTCCACCTGGATGTGGTAGAGGAGGAATGAAAGTAAACTTCATAAGGATCAACTTTCCCTACTCAAACTAGATGTGCGATGGCTCGGTGGTAAAAACGCCTGCCAGAAAAGCTGACTCAGTCCTGAAGTGGCGACCACTCTGGAGGCGCGGGTTCAAACCTGCTGAGGACCAGGGAAAAAAAAAGAAAAAAGAACAGGCGGTAATACAAGGGCATCCAGGAGTCATGACCTGGTTGCGGCCCGGTTCCCTGAGAGTGTAAAGAGTTGAGGGTCCAAAACACTTGACTGAGGGGGACTTCTCTAAAGGTCTTGTACTGTCCAGCTCTCCCTAGAGTTTCTTATCACACACTGTCCCAGCTGTTTTCACTTAAATCATGACATGATTGCTTCAATCAATCTATGATAATTATATTGTTAGTTGTCGAAGCCTCTCCCCAAATCTAGTTCTGTCACTTGTGTTATCTTATCATTTTGGAATAGATCTTGTTGAGGTGAAATTTAAGTTAGGTTTTTTTTTAAGTTAAAAGTTAGGTTTCATTTGAAATCAAACACCTGTTTCCATTGAAAAAGTGAAACTGAACGAGAAAGAAGAAGAAAGAAATGACACAGCAAATTTAAACGTAAACAGAGAGACCCATTACAGCGGAAGATCAGGAGGAACTGAGTGGGAGAAGAGAAGAGAACGAAGAGCAGGAAGGGCGCTAACACCAAGCGAACCCAAGTTGAGATCATCGTGGCAGTTCTCTCCCCTGTTGCCCGAAGTCGCCAGAAAACTGCGAGCTGGGGAAAAAAGCTCTGAGAAAGAACAGCTTCGATCGTCGTTTGTGTGACATTTTTAGTGAGATTAACGCACGCACATGTGTGCCGGGGTCTACAAATTCAACCACACATAAACACAGATGATTATGTCTGACATCAGGCTTTATTAAAATTTTGTGAAGTTGAACAAAATAGGAACAGACAAAAACTATTATGCAAAATTTATATATAGTAAAAAAAAAAATGGGACGAGGAGGGGTGGGGGGTTGAGTTAGAATGTGCGTTTGTACAATGTATAGGTAGCTTTATTAGCACGGAATGGTGGGTTCTAGTCATTCGGATGCGACTCAACTTGAACCGATGACGTGACGATCATTTAAAATGCACGTGTAAAAAATCCACAAGAAGAATTTTGTCTCAGACATTTTGAAGTAAAACGAAAGAAAAAAAAAAGGAAGGTAAATGTTTGAAATGTGTGTAAAACTCCATCTATAATCTGAAATTTGAAATGATGAAATATATTTTGAATAGAACGTATTCAGACCGAAATGCAAGTCTTTAGGCTAGCAGTCTCAACAGAATACGAGTGGTGACTCCGCAAACTGAACAGCGGTCAAAGGAAGACCGTGATTCGCCCGAAAAAACCTGCACCGTGCCAGCGGCTGAATGCCGGAGTGCATGTGCAGTCCTCGTAAACAGCCTCGGCTACTGTACGTTGCAAGGTTTTATTTGTAATTCTGACTCGTCAGACATGAAACAAAGTATCATATCACTTATTTTCGTTCTTTCATTTACTCTGAAAAATAAAAATAAAATAAAAATCTTCATATACATACATTTTTTATTACATACAATGGCTCTTTTCCTTGGTCGCACCAGCGTCTTTTGCATGTTGCCGTGCTTCAGTCTGGCTACAGAAAAGATGAGATTGAAATAAAACGATATCTGATTGATTGGCTCATGACACTGAACGCTCTGCGTTTAGTTTGCATTCTGCAGTGCATGGCGGCGAAGGACGTTGCCGTACTCCCACCATTTTTGTAGACGTGTGCAGATGATTCCAAAGATGGGTTATTTACACGAATTGTTCTTAACAATTCTTTCTATACTTTACCTTAACCTTCGCTGGCTGTCGCTTTTGACTACACACGGAAGCTCATGTGGGTCGTCCACGACCCATACCTTTAAAGAGACAAAAACCTGTATATTCCTCCAAAGCTTGTGTGGATCGTGCACGACCCATACTTGTAAAGAGACAAAAACCTGTATATTCCTCCAAAACTTAAACAAAATATAGAAAAGGAAAACATATCGTAACAACTGATTACACACACATACGCTCGCACACGCACATACAGACTCACACAAACACATACACTCAGAAGAAACACATGCTCACGCATTCACACACACGCACATACACACACGCGCACACACAACTGATCACACACACAAACGCATAACAACACATGCACATACATACACACCCTACTTATGCACACAGAGATAGATAGAGAAAGAGAGAAAGACTGAGACAGACAGCGAAACACAGAGAGAGAGATGACTCGTAGCATCCTATACACGCTCAAAGATATTGAGTCACACAGGTACATGCCGTTAGAGAAGGGGATGGAAGGGGGTTATAGCTGAAGACAGGCGAAAGGGACGTTGCGGGGGGGGGGGGGGGGGGGGGGGTAGTGGGGTAGTGAGGCAATTGAAAGTAAAACTTCTTTATTTTCTTTCACTAATTGCAAATTAAACCTTCTGAGATCACTATTAAAAAGGTATGGGTCGTGCACGACCCACGCGAGCTTTCGAGGGGTGACTAAAAGTGTGTGCTGCACACGGGACCTTTATTTATAGTCTCATCCGAATGACCAGATGCTCATTTCAATTTTCCAAACTTTGGAGAATGGGCGAGAGCGGGATTCAAACCCAGACCCTCACTGACTGTATTCACTATCGGCAGACTACTTCTTCTGCGTTCACTCGTATGCACACGAGTAGGCTTTTACATGTTTGACCGTTTTTACCCCGCCATGTATGCAGCCATACTCCGTTTTCGGGGGTGTGCATGCTGGGTATGTTCTTGTTTCCATAACCCACCGAACGCTGACATGGATTACAGGATCTTTAACGTGCGTATTTGATCTTCTGCTTGCGTATACACACGAAGGGGGTTCAGGCACTAGCAGGTCTGCACATAATAATGTTGACCTGGGAGATCGTAAAAATCTCCACCCTTTACCCACCAGGCGCCGTCACCGTGATTCAAACCCAGGACCCTCAGATTGACAGTCCAACGCTTTTACCACTCGGCTATTGTGCCCGTCGCTGTCGGCAGACAAGTGTCTTAATCATTCTGCCACCTTCCTCTCAGTTAACAGTGGCAAAACAAACAAAAAATCCTAGTGCCAGCAGTCCATATTAAGCAGTCAGTGTTGGGTCACCATGAGACCACACACCAGGATAGACCGTGCACTGCTGCTGAGTAACTTTGGTGTGGTGTTGATAGATATGTTTTGATTTATTGTGCACAGGACACCAAGTCCCCTATTGACGAGTGGAGCCAGAGTGAGCAAGCTCCTCCCCAAGAATGGAGGCTGACACTACGTTTTCCATGATCATCCCTATGGATCTGTTGAACCCCAAACCTTGACAGCAACTTAGCCACAAGCATGGGAATGGGAAATCAATATGGTCACAAGAGCCAGGTATAAAGGACCCACAATTTTAGATAATTGTTCTGTTATTAAATGATGAATGAGGATGTCGGAGCTGCTACTAAGATGGGTCAATTTTGGCTTGGGACTATGTGACAGAGCTGTACTGTATGGTTCCTTTCATGAATTATCTTGATGTCCGTCAAGCTTGGAAGATACGGGCAGCTACAGTGTTGGTTAGAAAATTTTAGCAGCAGTAGCAAAGAAATGTATGGTGTGGACAGCACTCATTTGGGTGGTTCCCCACCTTTACATGGATCACTTACCATGCTTTTTAGCCAGCCACTGACCCAAGAACCCCACAATGTTAGCTTCTGATGGGGTGTGATCCAGCAACCTTGTAAGTCCATGACTGACCACCTTGCCATGCCACACCAGGCAATTTGGTATGCTGGCAGCGTAGTAATTTTATTGTTTGCACTGATGGGTGTGAAGCTAACATTCTACCTTAGCTTGAGGTTACAGAGCTGATTAAAAAAAGAAATATACACACCACCAGACACCCTCATCCACACTTATTTTTCAAACTGCTTGACGTCAGAAGAATTGAACAATACATACATATCTGCACACATACTCTTTAACTTAACAATGAAAATGAGAAATGGCTTATTCATTGTTGGGCAGCATAGTTGGTTGTGCCATCATTTATCCTGTTCATGCAATTGAAAAGGAAAATGTGGAGAATATAATAGTGTTCACAGACACACAATCTGTCTGTCTCTGTCTCTCTCTCACAAGCAAATGCATATAATTATATACACTCCTCCCCACACAACTATCAGTTGCTTTTTTACATGTTCTCTAATCTGAAAGATGTATATATTTTGATCACAAAGTGGAAAACTGTTTTCACCATGATATTTATGTGTGTATTTATTTTACTTTGAACCTGCAGGCACCACAGGAACTTGTCACTGGTGTGGAGTGGATGGGGAGATCAAAACTGAGGTTATCAGCAGGACATGAAGGGCAACAGATTTGGGGATAGCCTTTCAATATTTGATGGTGAGTGGTTTGGGACTGTGTGGCAATGCTGAACTCTCCACCTCCTTTTCATAAATTAATCTATCCCGGAACCAGAGAGGTACTATACATCCAAGGTTGGTCAGGAAATTTGGGCAACAGTCTCAAAGACTAGCATGAAAAAAGCATGGATGGCATGCTTGGTCCAAGACCTCCCATTTCAACCCATTGCACACTCAGCTCTTGGTAGCAGCCAACCATTGTCCAGAAAATCCAGTGATACTTGCCTCAGATTGGTTTTGAATTTGTGTCCTCCCAGATGTCAGTCCACGCTAACCACTTTGGCCACAGTAACTGGGGTATGTTTGAGTATTATCATTGCATGAAAGCACAGTAATGCATTTTGAGCTAATTGTCTTTTGTGTCAAATTTCTTCAAAATGTAATAGAGTCTTTCTGGGCTTCTGCAAATACATTAGACTGGTCAGCTTGCTAGATAAAGCATCAGAGATCTCTTCCCACCCCTCTTGCAGCAAATTGGTGGTACTGATTGTGGTCTGGGTTTGTGTGTGCATGTATTTGTCAGGAGAGCCCTGTGTGTGTGTACAAGTGCATGTATGTGTATGTATGTTGGTGTGTGCGCTTTGTGTGTGTGTGTGTGTGTGTGTGTGTGTGTGTGTGTGTGTGTTGTGGGAGCTGCAATATGTAGGTATATGTGTTGGGGGTAGGTGGGGGTAGTGTGTGTATGTGCTGTGGGTATTGTGGGAGCGAGGCAAAAAAGAAATGTGCGTGTGTGTATGCCATGGAAGCTGAGATACATACAAGTGTGTGTAGGAGATTGGAAATATACATGTTCATTGGTGGGTGGCCGTGTGTGTGTGTGTGTGTGTGTGTGTGTTCGCACGCGCATGTTGATGTGAAAGGGCTCGTGTGCTTTTATGTGCAGTGTTGGGCCTGTGTACATTTGTTTGTGCTTTCATACCTGTGAGACTGCATAATTATCTGTTGCATGTCTGGTGTGTGTGTGTGGTGTGCGTGCATGTGCGTGTTGACTTGCATCTGTTTATTTATTCATTCATTAATTTTATTGTTATTCATATTATTATTCATGTCATTTTTCTCCATGTTTTATTTCATTTATTCATATATTCATTAATTCTATTTAATTACTATTTCAATTTATCAGTTCAGGAATTCAATTATTTATTTATTTATGTCACTTGTTTTACCTGGTTTCATTTTATTTTCCCTACAGGCCTAGTGTGTTGGGTTATGCTACTGGTTAGGCAGATATCCGCTTAGCAGATGTGGTGTAGTGTATGGATTTGTCCGAACGCAGTGTCATCTCCTTCAGTAACTGAACTATCTTTTGTGTCAGAAGCTTCTTGGCGACAGTTGAATGAAGAACAGTTTTTTGAGAGGGGGCCTCCCCACTCTTTCATTCTGATCCTATAAGTAAATTATTGTCACTTTGCAGATCACTAAATGTCCAGCTCGAGTAAAACTTGAACTTAACACTGCCTTTTCAGGCATTGCTGAATGTCATCAAAATGATTTGGCAGCCATGCAGTGTCCTTGGGTGGTTCAACACCAGTTGATCCTTACAGACTTTGGCTGCTTTGACTGCAACAAAACGTGAGGATTTTGCTGTGTGGGTAAGTGCAGCTACACAATCAGGAAAGTGAGAATGTTTGCAATGTGTGTTTCGAATACGGTGGTGAATGACCAAATTACCATTGCTGCCCAACACAAAGATGATAGAAACTAGGGTGACAAAAATCATCAAATGGTTATCGACCAAGATATAACCACAATTAAAATGCCACAGATAAAATTTGAACGGATAAAACTTGAAATTACCTGTTATCCTTGAACTGATCAGTCTAAATTTAAAATTGAAGGTCGAGAGATTTCTCAGTTTCATTTTCGCACATATCTTTTCGTCACAGTGTAGAACAGTCCAAAGAAAGTAAACACCCCAGGAAGATATCAGTTCCAAAGTTTAAACACTGAATCATGTAATAGAAATTTCATTCCAGAAGTAACGTTTCCCGAGTTGTTCAAATTGCCAACATTCTCTTCTTCTTCATGGGCTTCATTTTAGACTGGTGTCTAAAGCGGGTCTGTATGGTAACCTAGTCTTGGGCGTCTGTTCTTGTGTGTGTGTGTGACTGCAGCGCTTCTAACGGGTTCGGTGATCAAATGGGTAGAGTGCTGGATTCTCTCTCGCCACTTTCTGGAGTTCGATCCCTGTCGCACCTGGTGGGTTGAGGGTGGGGATTTTTCTGCTCTCCCAGGTCAACATATGTGTTGTGCCAGAACCCCTTTGTGTGTATACGCACGCAGATCAAATACGCATGTTAAAGAACCTGTAATCCATGTCTGCATTCGGTGGATTATGGTATCAACATATCCGACATGTACACCCCTGAAAACGGAATATGGCTGCCTGCATAGCGGAGTAAATAAACAAAATGCTCATACATCTATTGTTATACGTCTGTATGTGTATGTATGCGTGCACATGACTGAAACCCGACTTAATGACACAGGAATCAACGGCAGCTGTCAGTCAGCTTAGCAGTCTGCTATGCAAATGTTTGTAAAGTGTTTAGAGCCTGGTCTCTGATTAAGGATAGGCACTATATAAGTATCCAAATTATTTTCATTTTCATTTTCTTGGCAACCAGCAGTGTGTAGGAATCAAACTTGGCGGCAGGGTAAATATGAATAAGACCTAAGCCATCTCTATTTTGTGTTTAGTGGGTTGAAAGGTCAGGGTCATCATGGCATGTGATAACAATGTTAAAAGCTTGCAGATAGAGAGGTAATAAATAAGAGGATTTTTCTTCAAATTTGGGCACAGTTCTTCAAGTTTGGTACAATGATATGAAAGGAATAACATAAAGAGAAACTGTATCAGAATGATCATAAGACCTGTTGAGATACTGAAGTTGGGATTCAGAATTCAAGGTCACATGGTATTGTGGAGGGTGTGTACGTATGGGGCAGGGATATAATGGAGCCCTTATGATTTTTCATCTGATTTTCATTAGACTTTGTTCTTTAATCTGCCATGGCCAAAGCATATCAGTGGTAAGGTTATAACAGTGAGCGATTCAATATGGTGTGCTGCAGCCGTGGTGAATTGGTTAGCGTCGCGGACTGACGGCTGGGAGGACGTGGGTTCGAATCCCAGCGGAGGTGGGTTTTTCGGCCCGTGGCCGGCTCCTACCCAAAGTTAGTGTGCTATGGGCTTAAATTGGGAGACTGGGACCATACAGTCGAGTGTCATCCACTTCACCGATGCGTCTTTGGGTGTTGTTGCTCAAATTACCTGACCAACACTGCAAGTGTCTGTGTCTCTCAGGCCTGGTTAATGCTGGGATATCATTATGATAGGAAGCGCAGAGTACAGCCTTGTCACGCAGTCCACAACCAAAATGGACCTCCATAGCAACATCGTCATCCTCTTCCATCATCATCATCAATGTAAACAAAAACAGTCTCAAAGTATGTGGCCTTTCATGCCCTGCTCTCATGGTGACCTCAGTTTCGATACCCCTCCACTTCTATGCTTGGGGCGAGTCCGATCAATGTCTTCAGTGTCAGCAGATTCATGGAGGGCGGTTGTTTGGGGGATGTGGTGGCGGTCTCCACTCTGGGAGGGACGCTCACTCACGGTCTGGCTACGCGATTGAGCCATTATTGTCATAAGTAGGGGGCTTAGTAGGTGGTGTCGTAAGTTCGTTAAATCAGAACAAGCACCACTGAACACCACCGAAGTGACTCAGCAGCAGTGCCGGGTCTCCTCTTGTGTGTGGCCTCAAAATGACCTAACATCAATGGTTCCCTGCGGACTGCGGACGCTGGAACTGTGACTGACAAACCTGGGTGTGGCCATGTGTGGGGGGATCTAAATGAGTCGCGTGTGAGTAATACCACTGAAAAGGTGCAGATGATGGGGCAGCAGAAAAAGTGTGCTGCAGCATGAAACCTGTACAATGTCCTTTCCCCCTCCTGTTTCATAATGCTTTGCCTCTCTTGCGAGATGGTTCGTTGTTTTTTCCCCTGCATTTTCCATTGGGTCACAAAGTGCAACTGTAAATGTAACAATTCTGAGCAAGATTTATCTTCTTCGGTACCATGCTGCAATTTCTGATCATTTGTGCATTATTCTACAAGCAGAAATGGGTTATAGAATATCATAGTTTTGATATGGAATGTAAATCCTGATACATTTATGAATTTAAATGAATCATTTTGTTGTCTTTTATGTGTAAATCGAAGAGAATCTGTTATCACCTGAGCTCGGATATCTGTATGTGTCTGTCCATAGTAAAGCTTAACTTTGGGATTTATAGTACTTATAAATATGACTTTCCAGTCATTCCCTCTTGCTAGTGGGATTACAAAGTATGTAAATTATTTTATTTATCCTAGGAATTTGCAAGCAAAATGTTCATCTTGTGAAAGTCAAGATCATAGGTCAGGTGACATGGTATTGATAGGGAAAGTTTGAAAGTCCAAGAAAGGAGTCTTGCACATGATGACCTTCAAACTAATTAGTACAGTGATCAGTCATCGTGGGAACAATGTCATGGGTCAAATTTATAGGTCAAAATGTGACATAACGAAATATATGTGGAAATGTGATTACTGTACAAAGTTGAGACTGGACATATTATGATGTATAAAAAGGACCACCGTGGTGGACCATGAACCATGTGTAAAAAAAAAAAAAAGTAATTTGTGTCAATGATACATTTTACTCCTGGCATTTCTCAGCTAGCACAAGTCTTACAAGAACTTCGATGGATAGTGGTTATAAATTAAGACAAATTCGACGTTTTAGACAAGAAGGGCGACAGGTCAATGTTGTGCTCTTTTTGCATCCTTTTATTATCATCAAACTTGGAATAGTAGTGACTGGCCAAATGTCAGCATGATCTTCAGTGACAGTCAAGGTCAAAGAAAAAGCTTGTGAACACGAGGTATTGAAAAAACAACAACAGCGCATACAATACTCATAAGGTTATATACATACTGTGTTTGGTCTAAGTGGAATCAGTTTGATTGGGTGTGGCTGTCTTCACATTATTTCTCTTGGTTTCTGGACTTAAAAACGCCTTTCTTTTTTTTTCTTCTTTTTTTCATACACCAGGCCCTACAACTCAGCAAAAGGGAGAAAAGTTTCTCGTCCAGTGAAAAACCACAATGATGACAAATTGTGAGCATGCACATGAATATGTTGTCTTGCCTTGTGAGTGCATGTGTGGGCATGTGTTTACTGGTTGATGTTGAGTCCAAGTTGCGTGCTCAGCATGGGTTATTTGGTATAAAAATTAAAAGCGACCCAGTATGTTGCTGGTCAGTTGGAGAGGTGGAACCGCTCCCATCAACAACCAGACTTGTCCGAGTTTTAATTTGCACAGTTGCAACTCTTGATTAAACCTGATCAAGCACACTGTATTAGAAAGGGGTCTCTCTCACACAGATGCTAGAACTCGCACACAAAATCAGTCTTCGAGTCTTGTTATCAGATCTTATGACATTTATATATGTAAAGATGTGAAAATGAAATGATTGAAGGAATAGCATCATGAAAATTATGTTGTTTTTTCTTTGCAAGGAGTCAATCTGTAGAGTGGAAGAGGGGGGAATGACCAATGCAGAATGGATGTGCAGAATTTACATCAATATATGCCAAGCATAACTTTCAGCCCTAAACTTAAAACAACCTTGCATGAGCATCATGACTCATAATGTAACATAGTTCTATGAGTGCACCTGCAGAGAGCTCTACTTATTTAATACCTTCAAGACAAAAGTTAAATAACCAGAAATGCACAAACTGTTCTATTAAGAATCTTATCAGTGGATTATGAACACAATCTTGAACACTACAAGATGACTGGAGCCACTTGCATCAGTCTCTGCACTGTTCTTCATGCACATCACTGTTTCACAAAAGCATGCTTCAGAGAGAAGACTTCAGGATTCATTTCATTAATGTAAAGCTTCAACACAAATGGTAACACAGAAAAATGGATAAAACAACAATTGATAAGAACATTGGGGGCAAAACCACAAGAATGAGAGGTGATAGAAGAATCTTAATTGAAAACCCATGCAATTCAATGTCTCCCCCTAACCCACCTCCATTGTTTAAGAAAAGGGGTGGGATGGAAATGGGAGAGAACAAACAGAACAGCAATAAGAAATGGATGACCAACAGAACAGGGTTGGTGTTCAGATATGATGTTTTGAACTCTAGACAAACCAAAAAACTTGTCACACAACGTTCTTGGGCAGGAAGATAGGAAAGGTAAAACAAAATCTTCACTTCAACCAATTTTATAAAACCAGCAACGACAAAAAAAGTATACTAAAAAAAAAATGTAGATAATCTGACCAAAAAATCACTTGAAAGTAAGACATGTGCAACATTCATCTGTAGATTAAAATAGAAAAAGAAAAACTTTGTAAAAAAAAAAAGAAAAAATTCACCAAACTTTAACCCTGATAAATTTATGACCAGACTGGACTCTTATGGTTGTCTATATCTACCTGGATGAGAGAAGTGACCAGAGAAAGCACTCTCCCATCCCTCATGTGAGAGAGAAAAAAAAGAACTGATGGCTTTGCAGTTTAAAATTCCAAATAATCATGGCAGATAATATTACTGACATCTACAATGCCTATTAATGAAAAAAAAATTTTTTTGAAGAAGCCACTTGACAAGTGCAGAGCTGGTTTAGGATTGCATTTTGGGGTTATCAGTGTCGTGTCACTCCCAGTGGTTCAAGGGGGGAAAAACCTGCATCTTTGGAACAAGCGACACAAAAGGAAAACTACACGCTTAGTGCTACAAAAGGGGTGGTGGGGATGGAAAACTTTTGCACAGTATATTATCCCAGACCTAAATCATACTGAATGTAATCAAAACAGAAGCTAAAACAAATAAAAAAACAACCCAAACATAAGAATTACAAACTGAAACAGAAACCTTTTTAAAGAAAATGCCATGCACATTAAGACTTAACAAACATACAATGTATCATCTCTTTCAAAAAATATTTTTCACTGCAGAAGGCAAGTCTGAAGAAAAAGGATAACAACAACAACAGTGAATGAGAAATACAGAATCTGCTTGTAAAATGCTTAGATTTTTGTCATCTACAAACCAGCAGAACCTTTAGTTTCCCAGAACTTTTTCTTGGCCAGCTGATAAGTGGGCAGCCAGGTGAAACTATTTCTGTATCTTTTATCACATAATTTTCTCCCCCCACACCTCCACCCAAAGAATAGTAACCACCTCTTTTTGTTGACTGCATGGTTTTAGCGAGTAGGAAGTTTTGACACACTTTTTCAAAATCTCTGTATGCTGTCTCAAGTTTTGTGCAAGTGATTCAAAAATTTTTTTTTTTCTCTCCATTTTAGGTGAAGGGAAGTAAGCATGCATTTGCATAAGAGGGATAGTCAAAGTCCCTCACAATAATTATTCAGCTCTGCTTTCTCTCTCTAAAAGAAAAGGCCTAGTACAATGATAACAAGCGTTATATAAGACAAAGCAACCAAGGCAACAAATACACGAAGATAATTATGAATCACATGGATGTATATACACACATGCACGCATAGTCATTCTGACATGCATACAACGGCTTCAACTCCCAAAATCAAATGACATCATCCCTCAAGAACACCATAAGCTAATGTTCCACTCAGCCATGAGATTTGAAAACCTCTGAAAACATTTTGTCTGGCTCGTGCCCCATTCTCGGCTGATCCAAAACAAGTTGTCAAACGAGTATAAGCAGAAATCATCAACATTCATACTTGACACTGCTCTTTCAATTAGTTTCAGTACTTCTATCATCATCAACAGCTTTTGATTGACTTAAAACTACAGCCGATGAACAGTAGACCAAAGCACCCAGAGGAGGATACTGTAAGGGACGAGGGTCGTCTTGAGGATCACCAACCACATAAAATGGCTTGTTCGTTCATTGGAGAAAAAAAGCAAAAAAAAGCTAACAAAATGTTTTGTTTAGACAACCCTATACAACAAAGAAACATCTTATTACATTGACAACCATTGTGGTTTACTTTGTGGTGAAAAAAGACAGAAACAGTGACTTTGCAAAGGTTCATACCCAAACTGGTAAACTTGGGACCCGAACACAGCAGCTACAGAGGTAACAGCTGTTTCACCAAGAACACTGCCAACAAGAACAGACTAAAAGCTCTACACTTGACATAAACTCAACCTCACTCACTCAAAACATCAAAATACTGTTTCACAGACATGAAGAATAAAACTTTTACATGATCAGCATATACATTTATATACTTTCGCACTGGATGACACTTTTTCTTGTTTTTTGGGGATTTTTTTTTTCTGAACAGAAATGTAACACTCCTTCAAGGGTATGATGCATGATCACTTGGGAAGAAATAATTTTATTTCTGGATTGCTGATTCATTAGTTGAGATTCTGGAAAATATCTCAACTGTCCGACTCGACTTAGAGATTTCTAGGTTTTCTCCCCATTCTCTTCCCTTAAACTATTCAGCCCTGTGCCCAAGCACTGCCCTAGCGTCAAATTTCATTTCAATAATTTCGTGTACACATTCCTGCTTGTACACAAACCGCAAGCAAAGGGAACTAACTTAAAAACTACTTCCACCTGTGTCCCCACATGTCAATCTGGTGGAAAAACTGGTCAATTTCAGTACATTTTCTTTGTTTCTCTGCCTCAATAAGGCAGGGGAAACTGCCTTGGCTGTAGACTCCCTACAGGGTTGAATGAGTGAATCATTAAAGACTCCCTACAGGGTTGAATGAGTGAATCATTAGTATTCTTCACAGCTTACAAATTTCTATGTGTCAATGCCTTATTCAAAACACCAGTGGTTTTTTTTCGTTTTTTTTCTGGGCATATCTGCTTTACATGCGAAGGTCTTAATTTCTGATACTGCTGTCAAAATACAAAATGTTTTCGAGTTCACTAACGATTTAACCTTTCTGTGATTGTGTGGTAAATTCATTATTTAATACGCTGACAATTAATACAATCTTCTTCATACTGGCAATAGGTAATTGGCAATACTTTGAATACTGATACATTGTTTTACTCATTTTTTTTTAAATACTTATTTCTGCTCATCCCTCTTACACAAGAATTGTTTTCCCTAGCTTTATTATTTCACAAACATAAAAAAAAAGAAGAAAAGGGTGGGGGCTGGGGGGGAACTACAGTAAAAAATCTCTCAAGAACAATTCGCTTAAAAAACCTTTAGCAATAAACAAGCAAAAACCATACATGACAGGCTTTTTCATATATACTTGTACACAGGTGGAGGAGGGGAAAAAGTACACAAATTTACAGCGGAAAGATAAATTATGGGAATGTTGACAGTCAAACTTAAACATGAAGGAACTCAATACCAGGAAAAACGTCAGCATCACTCAAAAGGAAACAAAACAAAAACAAACCAAAAAAACCCCACCCAAATATGCTTCTGAAAGTAAACTTCCACGATCACTTGAAGAGAACAGGAATAGCTCTGAACAAACTGTCATCACGACTGGAACAAAACAAAAACAAAACAAAGCATGGCAGCGGCACAAAGAAAAGGGCCAGGCCAATGATAAAGGAACACTCCTAACAGCTGCAGAAAAGCCAACGAAATTCCGAGTAACACAGGCTGCTTGATCTGCCTTCACTGTGCCATGATCACTAACACCAGAACAGACCAATGCATGAACAATCACAGTTTTGCTTGACGTGTTGAGAGAGAGTGAGAGAGAGGTGAGGTGGGGGGGCAAAGGAGAAATATGAGGTAGGAGGGGATGAGAGGAGTCACTAAAGCAGGAAAACGCGTCACTTTTTTCACACATAAGTGTGTATCCGACTGCATCTTCTTTTTTTTCTTTCTTTTTTTTTTTTTTTTTAAGTGAATTAACTTGTAACCCAATGGCTCGAAGAACTTTTTTTATGAAGCCAACTTTTTTTTTTTTCCAATGAATGAAAGCTTGTGAGTGGTGTCTCAAGTCCAATGCTGCAATCAAACATTTAATTAAGCTTTTCTTTTTTTTCAACATCAAGATGGATTGGATGAGCAGTTTGATATTTCAAACATAAAAATTTGACTGACTTAAATAAGTTAAAATGTTGAGTGCAATAAAAAATATGGTATGATTTGACAGATATGAAACTGAAGTACAAAACTGAAATTTAAATCACTCTATCAGCAACATTCAACAGGTATCATTTCAAATACCAAATTGTATCTTTTAAAATGACAGAAAAAGTGGATCAAAACAATAATTAAATGCTTAAGTAAGGGCAAACACAGATCTGATTCGCAAATTGTATTTCAAGAACATGCAAAATGCAACATCCACTATCACAAAAGACATGAAATCACATATAAGACCCCCAAAAAAATAAAAAGAAGAAAAACTGTTTATTATTACCAATATCATGGGCTAGGGATTACATGGGTATCCCATCCACACCTGCTTGCCTATAAATGTGCAAAAAGTTTCTACTTAATTTTTTTTTTTTAACCCCAAGGGAAGACGTTATTTTAAAAGCTTTGGAATGTTTCTGTGACTTGTTTCTTAACTGCGCTGTTCTGCGTACATGTACACAAAGCATAACCTTAGCGTCAAAGCTGTACTGCTTACACTTAAGCAATTTTTACTGAGACCGTAACACTTTCAGAGTATCACAATATATTTGCAAATGACACTTGGCTGTTTCTAAATGGATTTCCCTCCCTTGACAGTGTCCAACACCAACCGTTTGTGTGTGAGAGTTTGTTTAAAAGACAAACTCACTTAAGTCTAAATTTAAGATTTGGCATGTCCGATGAGATGGTGACTAGTCAATCGACTCGACCTTTTAGACTGCACTATTTAATTTCCAATGCATCAGGGGTTCTGAAAAGAATGAACTGAAACATACATATCATCAGTTTGCATTGTCACTATAAACGCAAATACCAGGTAAGAAGTAGAAAGCTGCTGACAATTAAATCACAAGCTGTGTGCCAGGTTTGACCACTTTCAGAACCTCTGAACTGGCCATCTTATGTATGCAGGCCTTTGTTAAAAAAAAAAAAAAAAAAAAAAAAAAAAAAAAAAAGAAAGAAAAAAAAAAAAGGAAGTGGTGACCTGAAAGAACATATTTTTTAACACATCCCAATCAATGTGGCAAAGAAAGGGACATGAATCTGCTAAAGCAATCTTCTAACATTATTTCTTTTTGCTAAGGGAAAAAAAATAGACACCAGAGTTCTGGTACCCGCACAACTTGAAATCATAGAGAAACCAAAATGTCAGTCGCTGGCACTGACTAAAGTTAAGTAAGCATGGCAACAGAAATCAAGGAAAGCAATCTACATGTATGTAAGTGTACTGACAGAGCTGGACCACAAAAAAAGGTTCAAAGTGCAGATAGTGGAAAACGCTTCAAACATAATTCCTCACTTTTTTTTCTTTTCTCTCTTTAAAAAAAAAAAAAAAAAAAAAATTATTTTTTATATCATGCAGAATTGGAAAGTAGAGTCTGAAAAAATGTGGAACAAAACAGAAAATCTGACCTAATGTTACAGATGTATGCCTCCATCTCATCACAAAAGCCATGAAATGTGCACTGACTCAACAGGGGCTTGGACTTCAGAGTTCCATTTTTTTTTTTTTTTTTTTAACAGAAAGTAGACTGCAGCAACAGGAATACATGGAAAACATTCATTCTGAACAGTTTTGCCATGATCTGACCGAATGAGCACCCTTCTGAATTAAGTATTATCAAGATTATTAATATTATTTAATACTTTTCCCACATTTCAATTTTTATTTCACCCTTTCCTGGAAGATACAAAAATCAATTATTATATATACAAAATAAAGTTGTTAGGCTGTCTACATGTGACTTAGGATGTATTATACAGTTGTGTTGTGGACTCCATGATCTCTCCAAACCACTCACACCTGGTTCAAATCTCTCAACAATACTCATCTGCCTCCTGAAATGAACGAAAGATGGCCTCTGCATACCATAGCAAAGAAAGCATAAATGGCTCCATGTGTGTGCAGATGGCACTTCACAGAGTAAACCAGCCATCTGTTGTCAATTTACGGACAACCAAGTTGCAAAATCAAAGAAACAAAACAAGTCACCGGAGTTATAAATAATCTTATCATACTGTACGTTCAGAATATGATACAGTTTAACAGTCTAAATGATTTACTTTCTGACACATCTAGAGTGTGCGGTCTTCACTCACTGGTAGTGTAAAATCTTTTGTTACTCACCGACTGTCATCGGTTCATAGTGATATAATGTTGCACTTTTTTCGTTTCTTACTGCAGTCTAGGTATTATCCAAATTGTGCAGTTTCTCTTGGCAGAAGGGCACATCCATTTGCTGGAGCTTTCACATAGTACATGCAGTAGTGCAAAAACGGTTTACATACATGTCATTTGGGGGTGGGGGATGTAGTCATGGTGGGGCAGCAGAAGAATAAAAGTTGTATACAGAACCAGAAGACAGCAAACCGAGAGGAAAGAACATCACCCAAAAAACAGCTATGATTCAGTTCAATGGGAAGGTTTCAAACTGCACAATCTACAGTACCTCACATGGTACGTATCAATAAAGGTCTGTGTTGTGCGTACAATATCAGCATGTGCTATACAATGGTAACACTTTCAGTGATTACAGGGGGTAACAAAACAATATTATGATGTTGCAGAACAGGGTATTTGAAGCTACTTGGGTAAACAAACAAAATGTTTATCTTAAAAAAAAAAAGGTTGGAAATGGAACCAGAGGCGATTACAACCTTTTCACTTCCAATCCAAATGGACAATTTCTTCAACGTTTTCAGTGATGAAGGATGGGAAAAGGGAGGGGGAGCAACATCAAGTCTGATTTCTTACCTTGCCAGTATTTCAACCACTTCAAAGTCAACAACACAACTTCTCAGAAATCAGTGCATCACACCGAGTGCCTCAAGTGTACAATGAAATCCCTGCCATTCTTGGAGTATGTTTTAAAGCAATTAAAAATTAAAAAAACATTCAAACAAACCATTTCCTTAACCAACTGTTGACGTCACAGTCTACAAAATGTATACATGTAGCACATACATGACGCCAGCGATATACCACCACACCCAATACTGTACACAACCACAAAAGAAAAGGGATTTTGTGACAATTCATGACAATTGCCAACTCTGAAGTTTTCCCAACATTACTCTTCACGTACAACCCATTTACTGTTAATCTGTGACTAATCCAGCACAGATCTTATGACAAAAGGGGTTTTGCATCTTTGCTTTGAGGAAATAAATGCGTGTCATGGAATCATTATCACGACAAAGGCTGACGCAACTTTGTCAGCAGCTCACGGGTGAGCCAGCAAAAGAGATCTAGGCTTCCCTCTGATTCATACTATGCGCAAACAGGATTATTCTGAAAACAAAATCGTTACCTAACAGCATGCCTCACAGCCTCCCGTCCTCCTCCTCAGGCTTTCTACCCAGCCTCATGTCTTCAAGGTCAACATAAAGCTACTGCCCAGCAGGCTACTTGTGGTATTGGTTCAAAGGTGCTTCCACCCAGCTACAATCCAAAGCCAAGGCAAGGGGAGCAGGTGGGTGTACAAAGTGGAGAGGAGGGGAGCGTAAAACAGCACACGCAGGTCATTCAAAATCACCTAGATCATGAGAAAAAAAGCCGAGGTGCAGAAAAGAGCAGTCAAAAAGACAGTACTTGAACAATGGCGATTACAAGTCCCAACACTCTTGCTCTCTATCTCTCTCTCACACACATTCTCTCAACTCTGGCCGGACTGGGGGTCACACTGGAGAAGTCGTACAATTGATGGGTCGTTCATGGCACCCTCGATGAATTCATCCAGTGACAGCTTCCCATCCAGATTCTTGTCCATCTGGCGGAAGATCTTGTCTGTGCGCTTCTCTGGCGTCGACTCGTCTTCTGGCATCTTCATCACCGTGCCCACCATCTTGTAGATGGCCTGAAACCAGAGGCAACAAAACCATATTCCACAATCTTGTATTGTAGATGGCCTGAAACAAGAGGCGTAACGGTTAACCACATTCCACAATCTTGTAGATGGCCTGAAACCAGAGGCTTAAAGTCAAAAACTTAACTCACTTGGGACAACAAGTTTTCTCCCTTGCTATTTCCCCATTTGTAAGGGTTTGGAAAAAATTACAAAAAATACAAAATACAGAGTTAAGAAAATGAAACTTTCATAACTGGTTTATTACGTGTTGGGCAAATTTTATACACATAAAAAAAGTCAAAATTTCTCATTTTATTTTTACAGTTTTGCCATTATGTAGAAAATAAAATGAATCTCCATACCCATGCTCCCTTTCTGCACTAAATTCACTTTCTTCTTCGTCATCATCCACCTCTTCAATGTCCAACCCTTCAGTTTGTAGCATTTCAAGTACTTCAACAAAACTAAAGCGTTGCCGTCGCTGCCTTGTTCGCTCCAAATTTTGAGAAGAACCCTGCTTTGCTGACAGGCTGGCACACGAGCAGACGACTGGTCAGTGACTTTGTCAGCATGTGTGTGAGACAGGCCACACATGACAGACAGGCTGGCCAATCATACCATACAATTGTGGAGTGACCCAGAATAGTGCACTCTGCTCGGCTAATCACAATATCATGTGTACAGCGCGTGATGGATTTTTATTTTTGGAAAATGCTGTTCAACTCTGACATCCGAAACTGAATCAGTGAATGTGGAATATGGAATATGGTTTACATAAAATTCAATCGTGTAGATTCTATGGCCTGAAACCACAGGCTTAATCATACTTTACCACCTTGTAGATGGCCTAAAACTTTATTAGCATCAGCATGATGACATTAAATTAATTAAAAAAAAAAAGTTACTAATTAGTTTTGAGAAATTTATTATTCTTAAAAAATATAGATCTGAAAATGTAATAACTTTGGTTTCAATATTCTAGGAAAGATATTGGTTCCACAGACAAAACAAACATGTAGAATGAAATAAGATTGTACAAATAACCTAGCATGCAAAGGATAACACTGGTGTGGGTAGAAAAAAAAAAAAAAAAAAGATGTCAAAGAGAAGCAGGTAACTCAAAAACGAATAGGCATGAGAAGGGGAAAGGACCAAATTAAAATTAAAATCATTTGCTCATTAATTAGTTTAATGACAGGACTTTTGTTGGAGTCAGCAGTTCCAACCTGGAAAACCGGAACCATCAGATGATTATGAACTTGCGGACTATAGCTGCTGATCAGTTCTGGGTAGACAATTATATTGTGTACAAGTGTGCATGCATACATGTGTACTGCAATCACAATGCATACATGTGCACATAATATAGAACAGATAGACCTGTATGATCTAGAAACTGGAATCTCATGATGTTCAGAAACACTGCTATCTTATTCTTATTCCTTTTCCTTTACACTCTATAGTCTATGTAAAAAAAAAAAAAAAATTTTTTTAAGTAAGTTACTCTGAATCACGTCCATAAAATCTCATTGTCAGAAGTCATTTTTTCTGTAAGATGTCCTGTGTTCTGATCCTAAGAACACTTCCAATAATAATATACACAGATGATCTATAACTGGTACACTGTTATTAAAAATTCAATTAAAAAAAAAGAAAAGAAAAAAAGACAATGTTATATACTGACAAAGCTTTCAGTCAGGAATTGTGTGTGGTGGGAGGAAGAAAGGCTGGCACCCAGGGATAGTAAATACTGCTTAAGCTAATTCATACTGGAGACATTATTGTTGACTATTTGTTACAACTGAATTAGTGAATTACTCAAGTCAAATGTTCATAACGTTTTGCACCCAACCAGTGAACAACCCACAATGTCGCAGCAGCCTGATGATAAAACGTTGATCTACAATCCAATGAATTCAAACATTGTGCAACGTGGTAACCATCAGAGATGTTTGAGGACTATCGAATCAAAGCACACGCCAGCAGACAGACAGTGGAGCTGAGCACCACGAGTGCTCTGCATTACAGTTCAATGGTCTGTAATTTTGCTGCCACACTGCTGGCTGCCACTGGCCCTGTCTGGCCCCACATCGATCAATACTTGCCACCACTGTGTACAATCACCCTCCCTCCGGCCATTCAGGAAACACGAGATTATGGGCACACAATCATATCGCCCCCTGAAGTTGGTCCTCCTGAGAGTTGTAGCAAAATACAGGGAGCATTATCGGCAGCATCAGCATGCTGATGGAATGCGGCATGCATGGTCTGACCACATCACTAATTTACTCGGAGAATAATGTTCCACGCAGGCCATCCTGCTTGCCACTGGTTAGCGGACACACATGGATTATGCTTTGCTTTTCTTTTTCCTTTGCCTTCTTTTGTCTTAATTTGTATTGTGTCAACTGATATTCTGACCAGCATCAAGATCCAATAATTTTTTCTCTTTTTTCACTTTTGCATCATCAACATCAACAATCATCTTTTTAAGCAGCTTTTCTTTCTTCTCAAGAAGACATTATTACTTATAAACTGTTACTGAAAACAGCATAGCTGAGTCAACGGAGGATGACTTCACACAGAAAAGTCAAACAAGAAACTTAGGAAGTTTACTTGTGGTAGCCATCATGATGAATGTTGAAATAAAGTAAATTTTTTTTTTTTTCAATTAAAAAAAATGAGCCAGCAACAACTGGCAAAATGTGGGGCCCAATCCTCTCCTTCCACCGTTTTAACCTTCCCCTAGCAATGCACCCATTCACATTTGGGTGGAGTGAGGAAAATCAGAATGAAGTGCCTTTTCCAAGGAAACATTGTGCTGAAACCAGGCCTCAAACCCTGATCACTAGTGAACTCTGGATCAGAAGTCCAACACCTTAACTCTCTTGATACGAACGGCGAAAGGGATGACGTTAACAGCGTTTCACCCCAATTACCATCATCAAAATATTGCAAGCGGAAGGCTCTTATACTGAAGAGGTGAATGTTGACAAAGAATACCACAATTCTGACGACGGAAGCTAAAGGTTGGGTCATTCAGACACCCACTGGACATCCGAGGGGTCTGTGTAGAGGAGATGAGAGGATTGGCCGTACTGAGTGAGTTAAAACTGATGGACTCACTGAGTGAGTAATGCCAGTCATGTTAGTGCAGAAACTGTTGCATGCTGTGATGACCTCATGCAAACCATGGTGGATCACATGCAGACAGCAGCAGACATCATTTTAAACTCTAAACAGAAATGGAATGCATGTGTTCTTACAGAGGATTATATGGTATTCAAATGAGATTACATTGCAAGCTTTTGAACAATAACTTATGTTATCTTTCAAACTTTGCTTCTCATGAGTGGTTTAAAGGCTAAGGCAGCATTAATTTTAAAGAAAAACTCCAAACAGAAATAGACTGACTTAACATTAATTATTTCAAGCTCACAGTAAGTTACAAACTAAACTCCTCATCACTGGTGTGGCTGAAGGCTGGGGTCGCAAGTTGGAAATGGCAAAGTCTGGGATGGCAACTGTTCACTACCCAGCACTGGGACTGAAAGAGAGGACTCAGAGCAAAAGGTCACAAGGCTGAAAGGGGGGTGGGGGGTGGGGGGGTGAGTACAGGCCAAGTGTCACAATAGGGATAGGACTGGATTGACACCAATTCAAGAGTAGAAAGTAGGGGGGCTGGGGGTTGGGTGGGGGGGGGGTGGGGGTGGGGGGGGGGGCATGTCTACATTAACTCCCATACATAGAAACATACATGGAAACACAAACTCTCACAAACACTGAAAACGCTCTTGATATACTTTTTGAGTGGAGGGGGTGCAACAAATTTTTTTTCGTTTTTTTTTTTCAGTCATCACCTAGCATCATGGACAAAAATTAAAACAAAAAACAAAAAAAAGAAAAAAAACAAAAAAAAAAACCAAGCCCCAACTGAAGAAACAACAAATATGCTCCACATTTAAAACAACAGCCAAACCACAGATTACTCACCGTAACAATTTCTAACATCTCCTGTCGAGAAATGTAACCGTTGCCATCGAGATCATACATGCTGAACGCCCACCGGAGCTTCTGGTCGAGCTTGCCTCGTGATGTGACGCTGAGTGCACAGATGAATTCACGGAAGTCTATAGACCCGTCCCCATTGGTGTCAAATGTACGAAACACATGCTCCGCAAATTTGGAAGCATCACCATATGGGAAAAAGTTGCCATAGATCTTCTTAAACTCGTCCACAGAGAGGTTGCCACTGGGACAATCTTTGAGGAACCCTTTGTACCACTCTTGGAGCTCCTCCTCTGAGAACTGTGTGTTGTTGCGAAGATCCTCCAGCACCTCTGGCTTCAACTTGCTGTTTTGCTTGCCCATGATCACCGTTTGTCAAGTCACCAAACAAAGCACAGGTTGAAAGCAAGAATAGAAAAAAAACAAAACACAGCGAAGGGAACAATCACTGAAAACTGTTCAGTTTAATCTCACACTCGAAGCCAGCAGCATGAGCAAACTGTAGCACTGAGGAAAAGTAGTGACGGCGGAAGCAAGCGATTTGAGTACAGGGCCAGAAGGCCAGCATCTGTGAAAACCCACAACAAGGTCTCTAGTACAATCCCACAGAAACTCCAAGCTTGGCTTCAACTTGTGCCGGCAGGGTCACAGTGCACAACATGTGTGGAGGTTGCTGCTTCTGCACTCTTTTCACTGGCTCTGCAACAAACAAGAAAATGGGTCAACCTCATTCACTACCAGATCAGTACCAAATTTATCAAGATCTGTATTGATATGATGGCAATGTTTTTCTTTCTTTTCATTTTCTTAATGATTTACTTCTGTTTTTGCATTAACATGTGTTTTAACAAATTCAACATCACTTACAGTCATTACATATATAGTATAAATACTGTAAATTAATACTGACAGCAGGAACAACAAAGTAGTAGAGTGTCTGACATTCAATCCAAGTGTTAGAACATGGAATGAATCCCTGTAGAGGCACGTCATGGCTTGAGCCTTTAACTTTTATTGTTTAAAGGTGCCTGGAAGGATACAATTTTTTTTTTTCTGATCTTACAGGTCAACATGCCTTATTCATGATAATCCCTTCATCAAGTTCATGTGAATACACTATACACACGAAAAGATCAACTTACACATGTATTCACAAACCATTAACTGATGTCAGTATTTGATGTGTTACGACTTAGACACATGAAGATGAACATAACCAACAAACAAGCAACTGAAAATGGAAAATAACTGCCTATTCCAGTAGATGGCGGAGTAAAAACAGTTATGGACACTTTTTTAAATTTTTTTATCTTTATTTTTTTTATGAATCCACACATAGCTGTTAGTTACAGTGCTGTCACACAAACAGAACACTATTGTATACACTATAATACAGTTAGTGTGCTAATAAATCAAAGAACAATGAAGCACAGAGAGCAGGTTTGACTACAAAAAGCAAAGAACAATGTCAGACTGACACAGTGACAGATAAAGGGCAGAGAATGTCTGATCAGTTTATTGCACAGGAGGATTTATATCCCATTATTATTTGCATTTCATTACTTAGGTAATTTTCCAAAATAGTTATGAATGAAAACTTAGTCTTGATCTGCTGAATGGCCGGTTTCAATGTCCACCATTCATCTTGGTATGAAAACTGAAAAGGACAAAGCTGATATTATTTTTGGGCGAGTCCAGATATTTGTCCCATTATACTCTAAGTGGATGCACAATCCTGAAAGAATGCAAGTTCTTGATTTTTCCTCTGTGTTATTTTTATTTTTATTTTTTGTTTTGTTTTATCTGAGAATGATCAAAAGTGGTGTCATCTTTTTTCATATAAAAGGCTTACAAATAATACATATAATTAACACAGACAAAATCCTATATAATTATACTGCTAGCTTTCAACAGCTGATTTTTTCATGTTAGCAGTAATACAATTCAGATGAACTCCATCCAATTCAACCATCATATTTAAAATGCTGAAGGAAAGACTCAGAGAGAGAGAGTGTGGGAGGGGGTGGGGCAGGGGTGGGGGTAACCAAGAGAGAGAGAATCAGAATATTATCACCAAAATAATTCTCTATACTTGTGCACATGTAATGATGGAGCTTGCAGGCAACAAAGGCTGTCACAAATGTAACTAATCTGAAGAGATAATCTCTTCTCCGACAGATCTATCTACATTTTCACACCACTGCAAGCAATGTTCATTGGAAGCAAATCTGACAATGCAGTGACAGGAGTCCTCCCCCCCCCCCCCCCAACTCCCCCGCCCCCCTCACTCCCCTCCCCACAGTACCACACCTACTTCAGCCAACACAACAGACGTCTGATCAGCTCAGTCCTGCCAACTGTATGTGTATATACCTCCATCACTTGTATCGATCAACAGTGCACACACTTACACACCCTACCCAGATACAGCAGCACCTGATGCAACTTCTAGTAGTTTATTTTCTGCTGGGCCTTTGGGGGCTTTTGTAATGCAAGTGCAAATCCCTCACATATCTCGCATTTCACATTCCATGAATTACGCAATTTACTGATGTTTTTATTTTATTTTATTTTATTTCAACTACACCACTGATCAAGCACACAAGGCTCCTAACTTTACTAGTGTGTGCTTCAGGAGTGCAACAGAATTTTAAATGACACTGGTTTCATTATCATTATCTATCAATTGATCTCTCCTACCCAGACTGAGCAAAAAGACCTGTTATTCATCCCCCCCCCACCCCTCCTGAGCCCCCCCCCATACCTGCTTGCCAAAAAGACAGCTCAACCAATGCTTTCTGCTAAAAAGACAGCTCAAGTCAACCAATGTTGAAAGTCCAACAGGCTATTATTCATTTTATTGTGTATTGTCTCAATGTAACAATGTTGAAAGTGTTATATTGCATTTAAAACTATAGCATTAGTATAACACAATATCAAAAAAAAATTCTTCCACAGCTCTGTTGTATTTCATATTTGCACAAACTTGAACAGTGTATTGTGTTGCAGTCGTAATAGGTGTAGGCCACCAACATAAGGTCGTGAGATATAGTGATGACCATGATGTCCATTGATTTTTCAATAATAAAGTGTTACTTCACTATCCCTGGCATGATTGTTGCTAAAGCTATACTTTAATTATAGTATCATAACATATCCAAGATTAAAATAATAATAATAATAATAAAGATATAAAGAAATCCATGAAAAGCACTACTGCAGCATTTTTTTAAAATTTTTTTTTTCTCTGTGATTTGGCATCCTCAATACAGAACACAGAACAGGGAAGTGCAGAAACAGAGACTGGCATATCCATGATCCTGCTAGCTACTGACTTTATCAAATGATTCAAAGTCCACTTATAGTTTAATCAAATTGCATAGAGAGAGAACAGATCACACAAAATGATAAAACATTCTATATTCAATCATAAAAACTACACAAAAATGTTAAAAAAGAAAAAGAAAAAAAGTGATATAAACTATCTAATAAAGCTGAAGCAGGTAATTGTCTGAAGATAACACACATGCACAAACACACAATTATATACACACTATATATACACACAGACACAGTATATATTATGTTTTTCTCCTTAATTCCATTTCACATTTATGTGGAACTATAGTCTACACTACCTTCAATTCAAATACGTTTAGAAAACTAAGTTGACACCATAATCTCATAATTTAGGTACCCAACATTAAAAAAAAAACTGCCAATATATCACATACCTTGCACTAAAATGCATCACTTTTCATTCAAATTTATTTTCAGTATTCATGTATATTGTACAAGACAATGAAGCCATAACGGTTGCTTTTAAGAAAATTTCCTTCACAGAAATGCTGGATAGAAAAAGAAGCTCAAGAATTTGATATTAACGTAAGTAAACACATAACACAAAATAATTTCTGTGTGATCAGATACCACAAACAGCCTCACAGCACTGATTTCATGTAGTTCTGGGACTAGAAATCAATCACAGAAACTAGATCACAAAACAAGTAGCTGTATAGTCAACAAACATTACCATCAATGCCATGTCAAATCATGGTATAGATTAGACAATTATATTTCACATTCCTAAGGGTTTGTCTGAAATACTGTCAAACGTTGGTTGCACCGACTAGTTTATAAAATGTAGACCGAAGTTGAGGATCGAAGTTTGAGAACCTGTGCTTGTGTGCAGTTGCAACTAAGGGAAACTACCGTGTGAAGGATATACAGTTTTAGATTTTTTAAACTATAATTTACGTCCCCTGTTTCCCTTTAAATGCAATGACATTAAAAACGAAAACGGTTCTTTTGAAAACTACATCTTAGCTTGCAAAACAATCGGATAAATGTTAGTCTAACTTGCCGATCCCATTGCTGCTGTTGTTTTCCCCCACAAACAACATCTTCAAACTGTTCCAAGGATTTTTTCTGACGCTGCTCTTGTTGCACACAAGTGAATGCAGTGACACACACTGGTCATGGTGACAGAAGCAAAGGCGAAAATAGCCCATTCCCTATTTTCATTGGCTAATGTTTTTCGTTCAACAATCTTATACTGAAGAATGCCACAAACAATTATCCATGAAAATACACAACAGCAGCAAAGTAGGTCACGCACGATCTGCAAACCGACAGCGAAATGAGTGACACTGACTTGGGGCTAAATTTATCTTCCCAAGTTTCAAGGGAGACAGTGGACGCCATCTTTGTAAAGATTTTTCTCACAGACAAAAATGTCTGACAAGTACCGAGACAAAGCACGCTTAAAAATTATAGCGCAGGGTCTAAAAAAATAAAAAATAATAATATCTGCTCGCAGTGCGCTACCCGAAACAAAATATTCGCAACGCCGACATTTTCGTCCATGTTAGTGTAGGAAATCGACCGGCCTCGAATGACGAATGGTACCGCACACCCAACAAAAAAAACAAAAACAAAACGCGGACGGCTCCTACATTCTCCTAAACGTTTAGCGGCCTCTTCATTCTAGCATAGGCCTACAAACCTGTATCGTGAAGTTGTTTACCTGACGTGGCAAGACTGCTGAGGAATAAACTGCATGAACCTGCGCGGATGTCAAACACAGCAGTCGTCACACACAGCTTATCGCCATGTTGTTTACAAATGGCGCACGCGCGGTTCACGAACCGAATGGCTATTTGTCGTCTGCTAGGGGTCGTGTGCCGTTAGCTGTGGTGTGTTCCGTTTTTGGCCTGCCGGTCTCTGGTGGTCCGCAGGCTACGCTGACTCCAACAGGTCGCACGACGGCGAACAACAGGTTATATCCTTCATGCAAGAGAATTTCTGGACTCAAAACCGTGCAATCAGTTGGGCTGAGAGTGAGACGTTATATCATACTGACTTCGCTGTTTAGGTTAAAACTGAACCGGCACAACTGTTTCATGGACTCCGGCTTCATGATACGAGAAACTGACAAATTGAAATACCATTTCGAGTAATACCATGAAAGAATAGAAATGATTTTCTGAATGTTAACGGCACATGAAATTGGTGTGAAGACTGACTGAAAAATCAGTCACCTGATTTGGGGAGTCAGTGTGTGCCTTCTTCAGTTAATTGTGACCTTTCATCACTGGATGTGGACAAAAACATTCACATATAATCTCTATTGAAAAAAAAGAAAACCCCCACCCACCCTCCCCCAAACAAACAACAATATAAATGCGGGGTTGGAGCCTGGAGACTGACAGATAGATTTCTTGCACCGTGACACGGCTGTTTTGTCGCCGGCCGTTTCAATGCCGACTGCAGATCGAGGTGTCGGCCAGGCGGTGTATAAATTGTGACAGGTAGCATCAGTTTCCCCGGATGGTCCTTCGCATTAGAGGATATGTTGACGTTAAACGTTAAAGCAGTAATCATACTTTTTTGTTGTTGTCTGCATGCCTGACTGTCGGCTGCATGCATACCTGCAGGTATCAGTGTGTCTGCCTGTCTGCCTCTCTATGTTATTGGTTTTTTTTTTTGTTGTTTTGTTTTTTTGTTTGTTTTTTTAATGCCCCACGGCTTGGTGGAAAAAAGCATGTCAATTGCACATCTCATTTCTGATATTTCGTTCTCTCTCTCTCTCTCTCTCTCAGTCTCCCTCTCTCTCCAATCATCCATGCCACTACTACTACTACTACTATAAACCACCACCACTACAACTACTACTGACGACTACTACTACCACCATCACCACCACTACTACAACCATTATTACCATCACCACTGACTGCTCAGTCCTCGCTGACAAAGACGATCATACACCTGCCTACAAACTGACACTGACAGATCGACAAACCATGTTATTATACTGACTGAGTAGACAGATGAATGGCCATTGGGAGTTGAATGAGCCTATACAGATGGGTCAGTGGACATGCAAACAGTACCAGCCTAAAGCTGGTAGACCGCAGATCGTTTATAAAGTTAACTGAAAAACAAACAAACAAACAAAAATCCTGATGATCATATTCATATAATTTTGCTTTAAAGAAAAGAAAAAGATAAGGCGTATGCACGTATCGATTAAGGTTTCCATTTCACCCAAATGAAAAAAAGAATGTAAAAAGAAAGAAAAAAACAAAAAACTCAGAAGTAGATATTTTGACTCTCAGTGAAAGGAAAGGATATCGCAGAAGCACACACACACACACACACACACACACACACACACACACACACACACACACACACACACACACTAAGTCTTTATCTGCAAAGTTCTTTCACTCATGTCCACAGCCAAATAACTACGTACACTTGCTCAAATCAATTTTCATACAGAACAGTTTGAACTTTGGAGCCCAAGTAACCCTTCCATTTTCATGCATTTCTAACAACGTTTTTTATATAAGCTTTTTTTGAAAACTGAAAGGTGTTCAGGTTACGCCAGTTATCGAAACCAGTAACCTATACATTTAACGACTGAAATCAGATGATCAATATTCAATGGATACCTGCCCAGTTTCCCGTCCGCCATGTCGTTTGGAGTCTGTGATATGCAGCAAACGTCACGGTCACGGTTTGCAAGCACAAGAGCTAAATCTGTTCACAGACACTAGAATTTGAGGTATCATTTGAGATATTAGTGTATGATCTGTTCTTATCCATCGAATCCCCAAATTTCTGCTCCATGCAACAAAACTGGAATTGTGTGAAAGTGTTTCTAGTCATAATAATAACAATAATGATAATGATAACATTATTATTATTATTATTTAAAATACAAAAAACAACAACAACAACAACACACACACACACACACACACACACACACACACACACACAAAACACGATCAACTCAAGTCGATTTTAGAATTACTTGCCGTGTTATCAAAAGAACACGCAGTAGGCCCTACCTCTCAATCAGTCGATCAGTTTTATAACTACAGGTCACACTATATGCAGAGGTAGATTCGTGCAACCTAGCAGCCGGGTTTAGTAAAACTACAGCCTATTCCGTAAACCGGCTGGTCAGTGTGGATCTGTCGATGAGCGTGTAATCATAAACAGGCTCTTCTCCTACAAACGATCTGGGTTGTGAGCGAAACCATGGCTCGGTTCCAGCACTGACAAACATAATTTTTGTGACACTGGGTTGACAGTGAGAATGGACGGGGTGGGCGTGGTCAGAGAGAGAGCCGGAGAGAGAGAGAGAGAGGGGTGTGTGTGTGTATGTGTGTGTGTGTGTGGGGGGGGGGGGGGGGGGGGGGGGTAGGCGGGGGTGGGGGGGGGGGGATATAGAGAGGAGAAACAGAGAGAGAGACGCTTCAGACGTTTTTTTTTAATTGACATTGGCCCAACTACAGCCCTTATGTCAAGGAGGGGTGCAATCCTCGGTTGTAGCGTTAAATGTATTGAATGGAAGAAAAACAAACAGATAAAAAAGCAAAAAACTAAGTTCATACATATGTATATGAATCCACCACAAGCACACACTTTCATCACCACTGCACTCCACCAACTTCATCAGCCACCTCCACCTCTTCATTAACAAAATGAAAAGAAACAACAAAATAAAACTGATAGTTAACAATCATGAGACCATAAAGTGTATCACACACACATACAGAGAGAGAGAGAGAGAGAGAGAGAGAGAGAGAGAGAGAGAGAGAGAGAGAGAGAGAGATACAGCTGGTTTTAAAAATATGCACTGGTTAAAAGGTCGCAATGCCTTTTACACTGGGGCAGTGTCTCTATGATCACTGTGTCCAGGGCCCGGCACAGGAAGGCGGCGGGGCCTAATCCTCTCCTTCCGTCGCTTTTAACACACACACGTACACACACACACACACATATGTATGTATATATATATATATGTGTATATATATATATATATATATATATATATATATGTGTGTGTGTGTGTGTGTGTGTGATGAATATGAAAAATGGTTACTGGCTTGCAAATATACTGGATGATATTCCATGTGTGTGTGTGTGTGTGTGTGTGTGTGTGTGTGTGCGTGTGTGTGTGCGTGCGTGTGTGTGTGTGTGTCTGTGTCTGTGTGTCTGTGCGTGTGTGCGTGTGAGTGAGTGTGTGAGTAACAGTCAGACGAAGACAAAACCCAGACAGACTGGCACGAAGACACATACAAAACGCACATGCAAAAAGACGCGCGCGCACACACACACGCACACACACACAGATACACCACAGAGACATATACATACGTACCCCCTCCCCCCCTTACCCCCTCACACACACAGAGCAAGGTTTGTCCAACTTCAAAATGTTGTTTCACGGCACTCGACGTATACTAGCAAATCGATCGAGTCTGGACCGCATGCAGTCGTTTCGGGCCCAGGCAGGGGGTGGGGGTGGGGGGGGACCGGTAGGGGGATGGGGGGTAGAGACCTGGAAGGGGGGGGGGATGCAGGAGACAGGCCGGGAGGGAGGGGGGGGGGGGGGGCAGGTCGTTGCGTGAGGGAGAGGGTGCAGTGGGTGGGGTGTGCACTCAGTAAACACACAAGCCAGCACAGAACGTGCTCCTGAATGTATCACTACATGAATAATCACAGTCATAAGAGGAAGCTTAGTTTATTAAAAAGAAAAAAAAAAGGAAAAAAATAAAAAATAAAAATAAATGAATTAAAAACCCGCTGCCTTGCATTTCGTTACATGCTTAACTTGTTGTTGTTGTTGGCTTTTTTTTGTGTGTGTGTGTTTGTTTTTGGTTTGTTTTTTTTTAGTTGTTTTTTAACAGTTCATTTGTCATATTTGTGTTTGGGATAAAAATTAATGCACACTCACTTCTGGCATGTAGAAATTGCATAATGCTGTATCTCTTGTATGTTACTATTCCTTCTTATATTTTCTTCCTGAAAAATTAATGTATATCTATGCCTTAACCATTGTTAAAAGAATAAAAGAAGGGGGGAAAAAAAAGCACAATATCAAATGTAATTAATATATATATATATTTTTTTTAACATGAAATATGTAACATTTTTAAGTGTCCCAAAGGGTTTCCTGAAATAAACACTTCTGTCTTGATACTGTGTGGTGTGACGTCCCTCCCTCTAATTAAAAAAAAAAAAAAAAAAATTTTTTAATTAAGCCGCAGATCCGAACAGTATCATCCGCGGGTAGGCCGACATTGATATGATAGCCGAGAGGAAGTGATTTCTATTGACTGACTGATTTTACGATTTATCTATTGATTTACTTATCTATTATGCAACATTGACTGTCATAGCATACAGAACAAGGGCTACTGGGTATCCTCCAGAAGGGGTCCGAGGAACAGCCGAAAGAAAAGAGAAACGCTAGACATTGATTATTTTTGCCGCGCTGGCGTGAGCGCGCGCGAGCATACACACTTACACACGAACGAGAACTAACGAGACGCAGGCAGACAGGCTCGCGAGCGCGCGCAAAGAGAGAGAGAGAGAGGGGGGGGGGAGGGAGAGAGAGAGAGAGAGAGAGACAGAAGAGAGAGAGACAGACAGACAGACACAGAGAGAGAATGTCCCCGAATGCCAATCACTGTAAACAGTATGAAGCTTAAAATAAATTCTCTCTGTCTCTGTCTCTCCCCCCCCACCCCCCGCGCTCTCTCTCTCACACAGTGTGTGTTCGCGTGTGCTCACGCGCAAAATGTGTAATTCAAAAAAATGGAAGAGCTTTCTTCCAGTCATTCAGTAGTTATTGCTGTATGAGTTGCCCTAACAGTAACACTGATTGCATTTATTAAAAAAAAAAAAATAAAAAAAAATAGGGGAGGGGGGTTGTTGATAGACAGATAGATAAAAAGATATGCAGACAGATAGATAGATAGTGGAATTAAGAGGGTAGAGAAATAAACACAGAAAAGTGAGAAGAACGGAGGGAGGGAGAGAGGAGTGGGTGGGGGAGAAAGACTGAGACAGACAGAAAAACAACACAGAAAAGACTGACCATCAAAAAGCCAAAGCATAGGCAACAAGTGTGGTGCCGGAACTAGAGCCGGTGGAGGGAGTGGGGGGCTAGGGGTGGGGGGGAGGAGAAAGCCAGAGACACCAAAGCACGAGGGTATGTATCTCAGCAACACTTTACTTTCTGAAAGCACCATCCACACATTAATCAACCAGTGTCACAGCTCAATGGAAACCCAGACATCCAGCCCCCTCTGGACACTAAACATTCACCACCATCACCCACCGATGATCGTAATCAAAGAGTTAGGTCTCCCACTGACTGAGAGCGACCCGTGACAGTACCGCAGTATCACCATCACCCGTGCAGGCTCCACCATTAACAGAACTGAAAGAACGCGAGGTCTGTCTGGACACCAGAAACTCCAAGGTTTACGTAAACTGAGAGGTGCACAGTGTTGTGTGAAGGGAGTTGAACAGTAGTTGGCTGCTGTGTTGGAACACAAGAGGACACTGTGCTGGAACACAAGAGGATAGCGCGAGGTATACCTTTTCGCAGATCGATGGTTTATACCCATGGCCACGTTCCCCCCTGTTCAATGCTTATACCGGTACCAGTCTGACTATCATACATACATAATTATACCAGTCCTCCACAACATGATAAAAGCATACAGCCAGCACAATGCTGGTTTCGGTGTTCCTATTCCTAGGAAAGCCCTATTCACAGGGCCAAACGGATTTCATTCATTATCATACGCCTTTTTTTTTCTCTCTCTCAAATTGTCTTTCATAAGGTGTTGTTGATTTGAGAAGCGTTTCTTTCTTTCTTTCTTTCTGTTTCTTCTCCTTTCTTCTGTTTCAACCTGCTCGCTCTCCATCCCTTTACATCATCGCCATTACCCTGCAACCTTTGCTCTGCAAGTCTTCTAGAAACAGGAATATGATATTATACGCCATCCTTCCTCAAGTTCTCTTTTGTAATCTGTTAATCTGAGAAGATGGGGGTTTTTTTTGTTGTTTTTTTTTGTTTTTTGTTTTTTTCCCCTCAGTTTCTTCTCGTTCCTCACCCCTTTTCATCAGCATCATTACCCAAAAATATTTATTCTTCAAGAATCAGGAATACGAGAGTCCTGATTTTCAACGATACGCGCTGTTGGTCTGTGTTGATACTTGTCACAACTTACCCAGCAGGACTAGCTGTAAACTGTAGACGCCTGAATGACTTAAGACGCTGGTTTGCGCCAGGGCCCGGTACAGAAGCACTGTCAGAGGGGATTATACACGGTGCACGGTTTCACTTGCAGTACACTGAGAAGCTCTAGTCTTTAAGCCCCCAAGTGTCGTTTTCCATTCACCCTTTCTAGAGCATGGAATGCAACACAAAGACACGCCTCAAGTGAGTACACAGGGAGGGGCAGGGGGCACTGACTTGGCACTGTCGAGGGCTGGCAGGAGCGCGACAGTCAAGTCATCTTGTTCCCAGCTGTGTGACCATTCATGATACATTACAACAGTTCGGGAACATGTCCCACTCTCATCGGTCAGTATAATTGTGTTGATTTCGGCAAATCAACTGTCTGGGGAAACGGTCTTGTGGTATTTGAGATCTTTTGATTGTATACCAATCAATCAATCAATCCATATATAATTATTGTTCTGCACACACACACAAACACACACACAGATATATATATATATATATATATATATATATATTAGTATGCCTCCTTCGGTCATGGCTGACCATGGATAGAGTATATCCGACCTAATGTCTAACTGGGCTGTCTGCTTGGACCAAGCTGCGTCGCCTGTGATTGTGGAGACCGATGTGAGAGAGACAGTCTCTATGTCGCAGCGATCACATGTGTAAGCTGATGCTGGTCTGTCGGCTGCCGTCCTCTCTCTCTCTCTCTCTCTCTCTCTCTCTCTCTATATATATATATATATATACATACATACACAAAAAGAGAGAGAGAGATGACAATAAGACAGACAAGAAAGCAGAGGTCATATGAGAGAAGGACATGGGAAAAAAATTGTTGGAAAGTAAAAAAAACAAAACAACAACAACAAAAAACAAAAAAACAAACAACATGGTAGAATACGAGGGGAACTGAGACAGTTCAGCTTCACTGACAACTTGATGTCTACAGCGACTGCTTGGTCCCACAACTCAGTGATGCATGGGGCGGCACCTTGGAACACCACAACCCTGACTCCTCCGTCACCTAAAAACACTCAAGAGATTTCCACCAAACACACGTGTTCACCACAGTCACCCAATGACGAGCGCAATAAGTGAGTGGTTAAAGTGTTGTGACTTTCAATCTAAGGGTCCCGGGTTCGGATCTCGATAATGGCGCCGGTGGGAAAAGGGTAGAGATTTTTCCGATCTCCCAGGTCAACATAATAAAATTATGCGCAGGCCTGCTTGTGCCTGAACCCCCTTCGTGTGTATACGCAAGCAGAAGATGATATACGCACGTAAAAGATCCTGTAATCCATGTCAGCGTTCGGTGGGTTATGGAAACAAGAACATACTCAGCATTCACCCCCCCGAAAACGAAGCATGGCTGCCTACATGGCGGGGTAAAAAAATCGGTCATACACGTAAAAACCAACTCGTTTACATACGAGTGAACGTGGGAGTTGCAGCCCACGAAAGAAGGAGAGAAGTCACCTATTGGTTATAATCAAAGAGGAAGGTCTCAGTCAAAAGCACCCGCGCAGGCTTCATTGACAGAACAAAAAGAACGCGAAGCGGCACTGTCTACCAGAAACTCCCGAGGTTTACTTAAACAGAGAGAGAGAGGTGCACAATATTGTGTGAAGGGAGTTAAACTGAAACAAGACAGTGCTATATGCTGTGTTGGAACAGTCAAGTAGACAGCGCGTGGCGTACGCAGATCAATAGCCTACTCCCATTTCCACGTTGTCTCTATTCTAGTGTTTGTATCAGTACGGGTCTTGATCTGCGCGTAGGGTTTATGCAAAGTTCTGGTCTGCCCCCCCCTCTCTCTCTCTCTCTCTCTCTTCCAATGAACAAGTCCGCACATTTCAACACCACCTTGAAACTGAAACTGAAACCAGTACAGTCCTCCACAACATGATCCATCAATGATGCCAGCACTCTGCTGCCTTTCGGTGTTCGTGTCAACTAACTCCCACAGTTCACTTCAACATCAATTCTGACTCAAGTCTTCACACACATCTGTAGGTTTCCTTCGTGATTCAGTGTATGCGATCAATTTTAGACGTTCTTCTAATTACTGCATTTCTTCTTCTTTTTTGGAGGGGTTGTGTGTGTGTGTGTGTGTGTGTGTGTGTGTGTATGTGTGTATGTGTGTGTGTGTGTGTGTGTGTGGTGTATGTGTGTGTGTGCGCGCGCGCGCGTGTGTGTGTGTGTGTGGGCGGAGGGGAGGGGGTGGGGATGGTGGCGGAGGTGTTTGCTTTTCCTCCCAGAAATCACCAAAAGTGTATGTCCTATAATCGTTTCTGTCCCACCCAGTCTCCCTCCCCCTCCACCCTCCTCTCTCTCTCTCTCTCTCTCCCGGGGAGAATCACCCAGTATATTTCACAGGAAACAATTCAGTCTTTGGCCTCAGTGGTTAAGTCTTACTTCAACATCCTAAATTCAGCTCAAGAATTTTGGATGCTTAAGTGGGATTCAATCCGTCCCACTTTAGAATCCTAACTTCAGCTCCAGGAATTCAGGATGCTAAAGTGGGACTGTTTATTTATTTATTCATTTTTTTAAAATATCAATTTTGTTTTCTTTTTCAAGTCAGTCCACTGGAAATGGAAACACAAGACATCCATCTACACTGAACCGCACGGCTGCTGTTGAAAACGATACACGTTGTTTGTTGAAAACAATACACGTTGTTTTGCTAGCAAGAAAAATGTTATTAGTCAGTGGGCCATTTCTGTCTGACTACAGCAGTGTATGCCGAGAACTGCAGACTACGTACGCGCCCGAGTCAGTACTGACTATACTACGCTGCTTGAGCAATGCAATGCATGCAGAGGCCCGGTACATAAAGCAACAGAAAGAGAGGCCGGATTATTCACAGTATACGGTTTCACTTGCGGTGCATAGAGTTTTGTGTGTATCAAGTCCCAAGTGTCAGTTTCCATTCACTCCTTTTTCAAGAATTTCGACTTCTATTGTTTACACAGGCACAACAACACTCCTCGTGTGTGCACTGAGGGATTACGTTTATAACGCTGTAATGTGTACTGAAGAGGTACACTTAACGCTGTAATGTGTACTGAAGAGGTACACTTAACGCTGTAATGTGTACTGAAGAGGTACACTTAACGCTGTAGTGTGTACTGAAGAGGTACACTTAACGCTGTAGTGTGTACTGAAGAGGTACACTTAACGCTGTAGTGTGTACTGAAGAGGTACACTTAACGCTGTAGTGTGTACTGAAGAGGTACACTTAACGCTGTAGTGTGTACTGAAGAGGTACACTTAACGCTGTAATGTGTACTGAAGAGGTACACTAAACGCTGTGATGTGTACTTTGGAGGAACACTTAACGCTGTAATGCGTACTGAGGAGGTGCACTTAACGCTGGAATGTGCATTGAAGAGGTATACTTGATGCTGAAATGTGTGCTGAAAAGGTACAATTAACACTGTAATGTGTACTGAAGAGGTGTCACGCGTCGACACATACAGAGTGTGAGACTCCCCTTAGCTGACATATTTCTGTAAGCCGCCAAATAGGCTGGCAACTATTTTTATTATTATTATTTTGAATAAATGTTATCATTTCAAGTGGGATCTGGACGAGCCCCCAAGATGTCACGCTACGGCTGACAGATTGACAGACAGACAGACGGACGAACGATGACAAAAACTCAACAATGAATCTGTCAGCCCTCCGCACCAGTCCGCACAACCAGATCCCACTTGAAATAACATTTATTCAAAATAATAATAATAATAGTTGGTATTTTTGAACACGAAATTCAATAACAAAACAATACTGACACAACTACCCCTCTCACGCGATTACAGTACAGACACACAAAAACTATAGTCTGCTGTGCTCAGCCCGTCTGCCATTCCCTCCACCACCATTCCTGCAAGTCCAAACGACCAGCCGACGAAGGAAACATCACACACCCTCACCTCAGACAGGTTATGTGAAAAACCTGGAACTGGTGTTCCAGCCGTTGCAACGCCCGCCGACAAATGACGACAACCTGCTGCTTCACCACAGCAGAAGACATGGGAAGATCAACTCCCAAAAGCCCTGGTCGAAATGACTCTCACAGCAGTTGACAGTGGAGTGCCAGAAAGATCAAAAACTAATCAAAAACCAAAACACAACTCACTGACGCGAGTTGGTTCGCACGTGGGATTCGGACCTAACGCGTTGCCAGCCTATCTGGCGGCTTACAGAAATAGGTCAGTGAAGGGGAGTCTCACACTCTGTATATGTCGACGCGTGACAAGAGGTGCACTTAATTAACGCTGTAATGTGCACTGAAGCTGTGCACTTAATGCTGTGATGTGTACTTCGGAGGCACACGTAATGCTGTAATGCGTACTGAAGAGGTACACTTAACGCTGTGATGTGCACTTAAGAGGTGCACTTTATGCTGTAATGTCTACTGAAGAGGTGCACTTAGCGCTGTGATATATACTGAAGAGGTTCACTTAACGCTGTAATGTGTACTGAAGAGGTTCACTTAACGCAGCAGTGCGTACTGAAGAGGTACACTTAACGTGGGCGCAGTGTGAACTGAAGAGGTACACTTAACGCTGTAATATGTACTGAAGAGGTACACATTAACGCTGTAATGTGTACTGAGGAGGTGCACTTAACGCCGCAGTGTGTACTGAAGAGGTACACGTAACACTGTATTGTGTACTTAAGAGGTACACTTAACGCTGTAATGTGTACTGAAGAGGTACACTAATGTGTACTGAAAAGGTGCACTTAACTCTGTAATGTGTACTGAAGAGGCACACTTAAACACTGTCATGTGTACTGAAGAGGTACACGTAACGCTCTAATGTGTACAGAAGTTTAAAGAGACAAACCAGCACTGAGACAGACAAGCAGTTAGGAGAGAGAAAAAAGGGCTTGAGCCGAAATCAACAACTGACAAACAAGATCGAGGGAGAAGAGGAGGAGGAGGAGGAGCGAACACAAGGAGGGGTGGGGGAAGGGGAGGGGGAGGGGGGCGGCAGGACATGGTCAGCTCAGTGCTACTTGATTTCTACAAACAGAGACTGTACAGTTTATTCCGGACAAGCATCTGACAAGCATATAATAAATTATATATATATCTCTCTCTTACACTGCCATTCCTCACCTCTGTTTCTACCTGCCAGCCTGTCTGTCTGTCTGTCTGTCTCTCTCAATCACACGTACACTCCCTGTCTCTCTGCCGCCATCTCTGTTTCTGCCTATGCTCTGTGTGTGCGTGCGCGCGCGCGCGCACGTGTGTGTGTGTGTGTGTGTGTGTGTGTGCGCGCGTGCGTGTATGGAGAGAGAGAGAGAGAGAGAGAGAGAGAGAGACAGAAACAGAAACAGAGACACGGATCGGCAGAAAGACAGACAGACCAGACAGTGCCCATGATAGTCCCACCCCCACACATCAGCTAGTAGACATCTCCCAGACCCAGTCCTGGTCGCCGCCACCAGTCTCTGGAACCGTCACCGTATGAGTGAAGTGTAGCGCCCTAGCCAGACCATTCCAGCCTATCTCCCCCCGCCCCGCCCCACCCCACCCCACTCCAACCTCACACACACACACATACACACACACACACACAAGATGGCGACTGAGTAGCACGCTCTTACGGTGCGCTCCGGTCTGAATCAGGGAAATCATCGTTTCCAGTGTTGGTTAAGGTGTGAATTGCTATCCATTCCATTATGGCCAGCAAGAAGACCAACCAACACAAGTTTTATGCCGTTAGTGCCGGCAGAACTGTGGGAATTTTCACAAACTGGAATTCTGCTTCTCAATCTGTGACCGGCTTTCCAAAGTCGTCAGTGAAGGCCTATGATACACTGGATCAAGCCAAGACGGCTATGAGACTGGCGGGTTATACTGAGCCTGATGTGTTCGGGGACAACGACATCAGCCCTCCATCCATCAACTGGGCTGAGGACCAGTTAGAAGCAGATCGAGAAGTAAGTGAACATGACAGCGAAGAAGATGACACTGACAGGAAGGAATTTTCTGAAAACAATTGTTGTGAAAACGATAGTTGTGAATGTTTTTGCAAGACAGAAAAGAAAGAAAGAACGCTAAAGTGCTGTGATTGTGGGGGGAAGATTCACTGGACCTGTACTGAGCTACCACTGTATCAGCTGTGTGTTTATATCAACACACAGCGAAAATTCACCTGCGGGACGTGTGCGGCTAAATACATAAACGACAAAATTGCAGAGGAATTCCTGGCGATCCAGCAGTCTCTCAAAGCCAACGCTGTGCCGGAAACACTGCTGAGTACTGCCCCACACCAAGACAGAGCATCGGGTGTGTCTGACACATCCGTCAGCCAGCTAATTATCTCCCACCACCAGGAAACCACCACAGTGCTGCGAAACATCGAGGCAGCCATGACGACCCTAGTTGAGCAGGTACAGCTGGCAGAGGAAACGAGAGGCGATGCCTTGGCTCAACTAATTTGTGACAGATACACAGTCACTCAACAGTTACCACACTCTTCGGAGATAAGGGGAGAGAAAAAGCCCCGCAGCGAGCAGAGAAAAGACGACCACACTACTCCGGTCCCTTCCGCATCGCTTCCGGACACCATCCCTCTCGCTGATGCCAAGACACCAGACTGCGCCCCTTCCACTCCCCCTCCCCCTCCCCTCACTACAAATCCCTCTCAACCTTTCCGTACCACACGGAACCCCCCTCCCTCCACCTCTAACCATCTCTGCAGCACAGGAGGAAAAGCCCCCCTCACCACGCCTCACCAGCCAGCAGCAAGCCCGACACCCACAGAGATGTCGGAAGATAGCAGCGATGACGATGACAACACGTGCGCCAGTTCCTGCGAAGAAGAAGACGAGACAGATAAGCATACCGTGAACAAGGAGACCGTCAATAGTGAAGAGACAGACCCCTCTCTCCCCCACCTCCTCATAGTGCATGACTCCACCCTGAACGACGTAGACAGTGCTAGACTAGGGAAATCATACGGACTAAAAGTAACAAAAAGAAAGGCTAGCACAGTAAAAGACTGTGGTGCAGAAGTAGACGACAACCTCGACGCCATCATGCTACATGTCGGGGTGAACGACCTGAAAACAAGGGAACCAGAGGCAGTAGGGACTGATATCAAAAACCACATCTATATGCTCCTCAGAAAAAACAAGAGGAAAATAATTATCAGCAAGACAGCACCAACAAGGGACGAACATCTCAACGCTAAAGGAGCCGTTCTGAACGCCCTGCTGTATGCTGAGTTCCTGACTGAGGAGAGGGTGTCCTTCATCTCCCACCACAAACTGCAGAGACAGGAGAAGAAGGGACACTTCCTGAAGGACGGCCTCCACCCATCACAGAAGGGGTCTGGCATCATGGCTGGCAACATTGGTCGCCATGTGCACGGTCTCTTCTGGGAGAAGGCCAAAAGACGGGGACAACACAGGAGCGCTCCTGTCAGTCGGGCCAGTGGACAGACGAGGGACAGAGACGCCGGGCGCAGTGACCAGGTGACCAGAGACGACCAGCGTCACCATGACAACGTGCCACAGGGCAAGAGGAGGGGCCGCTACCACATGCATTATCCGGACCACCACGGTGACAGACATCCCAGGCGTGATGACCACAACACCCTTCATCGGGATCATGGCAGGCACTACCATGACAACTACAGCAGGCGGTACCGGTACAACGTCCGTGACTGGGACAACCACCGCCGTGACTGGGACAGGGACGACAACCACCGCCGTGACTGGCACAGGGACGACAACCACCGCCGTGACTGGGACAGGGACGACAACCACCGCCGTGACTTGGACAGGGACGACAACCACCGTCCTGGTGACAACCGCCATCGTGACTGGGACAACTACCGCCGTGACTGGGACAACTACCGCAACAGTCATCGTGGCCGGGACAACCGCCGCTTCCGAGATGACAACCACCGCGCCTACCAAGACGAGAGACGCTACCACGACAACCACCACCGATACACTGGTCAGACAAGGCTCCACCCGGACAGAGACGATAGGATCACTGCTTTCCGGGGGCATCAGAGAAGCCGTGACTACCGTGCGTCCCGTCATAGTGATCGTCGAGACAGACACTATATTCACTGGACTGACAGATAGTGAGACACGCTTAATGTAAGGTACTGTCTACAAGATAAGTCCTGGAAGTATGCGTTTTACTGACCATTATGTTACACTGACCTTAGCACTGTACCAACACCAGCAGATACTTGATAAAACGATTGTCATTTCTCCTGAAGACCATAGCACCGTAGCACAGAATTAGAGACACTATTAAATCAAATACCGTTGTGAAGATACTGTCGTGGAACATCAAAGGTTTTAGGGAAACTATCGACGGAACAAAAACAAACAAGTTCACAGAAAAAGAAGTGACAGATTTATTTTCAAGCTATGATATCGTTATTTGCCAGGAAACACACCTGGACAGGGATAAGACCAAAGATATATTTTTACCTGGCTTTGCAACAGGGGTACACTACTGTAGGACAAAGCGAGCAAAGGCACAGAAAGCCTCTGGTGGAATATCTGTATTTGTGAAAGAATATTTAAGACCAGGTATTAAGTTCCTGCCACAGAGCAGTAGTGACATTGTGTGGATGCTGACAAAAAGTTTTAATACAGATCAAGACACTTATGTTGGCTGTGTATACATACCACCTGAATTCTCCTCCTTTGGACGTGACCACACACGGGACATATGGGAACAACTAGATAAGGATGTAGAACTGTTTACCACAAAAGGTAATGTCATTTTGTGTGGTGACTTCAATGCACGAACTGGTATGCTAGATGATTTTATCCAGATGGACGGTGAGAACAATATGTATGATATCCCATTTAACTACACATGTGATTATGTGCACAAAAGAAGTTCGTCAGATAAAGTAGTACAGAAATATGGAAGAAGGTTTGTTAAACTATGTATGGAAAATAATATGTATATTTTAAATGGGAGAACTCTTGGTGACTTACATGGTAACCCCACATGCTTTTCGCCAACAGGGAAAAGTGTCGTAGATTACTTTACGTGTTCCCAGGACCTTATGCGAAAGGTGATGAAATGCAAGGTCAAAAATCTTACCATGTTTTCAGATCACTGTCCTATCGAATTGTTCATTCATCTACCAGTCACAAGAAAGAGTTCACCCCCTGTTAGTTCTGTCAGTAGAAAGGAATGTCCCACTTTAAGAGACTCAAAATACAACCGTTCTTTCTTTTGGGAGGAGGGCTCTGCCGAAAAGTTAGCATCAGCACTTAAGACTTTGTCAGTTTCAAATAAGATAATCTCTATTAACGAAGGACTCGAAAAAGTTAACTTCCGAAACGTACATACTGCCAAAGAAGAAATTGAAAACTCTGTGTCAAATCTCACAAACACTATTATTGCAGCGGCCGATTTATCGATCAAACATAAGATTAGATGCACGAAACGGAAAATGAAGCCGTCTAAAAAGTGGTTCACACATGACTGTTTCATTCAAAGGAAAGAGGTGCGATCTTTACTGAATGCATTGAACAGAAATCCTTTTAACAGAAATATTCAGAATAAATACTTTTCTTGCCTGAAAGCATACAAGAAGACCATAAAGAAAACAAAAAAGACGTACAGAAATGAACTTGTGAGAAGTTTAAACACAGCAATGGAGCACGACCCCAAAAAAGTTTGGAAAATACTATCTGAACTAAAAAATGCAGATAGTTCTACTCAACCGCAGAGACACACATTATCTGCAGGTAAATGGATTAATCATTTAGAAAACTTGATAAGTAGTGAAGTACCCGTTGATAAAGCTAGGAAAGAACACGTACAAAAAGAACTTGATAGAATAAAACAGACTATGCCAGTGTTTGTCCTGGACAATCCTTTTACGATGACTGAAATAATGCGAGCCGTAAAGAGTCTCAAGACCAATAAAGCCCCCGGTAAAGACGGAATTACAAGCGAAATGCTCAAAGCAAGCATGTCCAGCATCAGTGCTACTGTATGCAAGTTATTCAATGCCATATTTCAGACTGGTATTTATCCCAGTCAGTGGAAAGACGGAATAAATGTTCCTATCTTTAAAAGTGGAGACCCAACCAATCCTAACAATTATCGGGGTATAACACTCAACAGCACCTTTGGGAAACTGTTTTGTCAAGTTATCAACAGAAGAATTGAAACATACCTAGAACAAAACGAGTTACTAATAAAAGAGCAGGCTGGTTTCAGAAGGCATTCTAGAACCACTGATCACATATTCATCCTGAAAAAGATAATTGACAACACCTTAAATAAAAGAAATGGGCGTCTCTACAGCTGTTTTGTTGATTTTAATAAAGCATTTGACAATATATGGCATGATGCACTTCTTTTGAAACTAAACAAAATTGGGATAAATGGAAAATGTTTCCACATTATAAAAGAGATGTACCAAAATTCAACTGTATGTGGTAAATCAAACGACGGGTTCACAGATTCTATCGCAGTCAAAAAAGGAGTGCTTCAGGGAAATGTTATTAGCCCCACGCTATTCAATATTTTCATTAATGACATAAGAGAATATATACACGATGACACCTCACCATACATCAATGAAACAACCAAGACTCAGATCCCTTATCTGTTATATGCGGATGACATTGTGATGCTCTCGACAACAAAAGTCGGACTACAAAACAAACTAGACCAACTACATGAATACTGTCTGCAATGGGGGCTTAAAATCAACAGGGACAAAACAAAAGTCGTAATTTTCACAAAAAACGACCCCAAAATACCAGTGCTCTTTTCATGTGGCGATAACTGCATCGAAACGACGGATAGATATAAATACTTGGGAGTTATTTTTCATAAGAGTGGAAATTTTCACCTTGCTGAAGACCACTTAGCCAAACAAGGACATAAAGCAGCGCATGCTCTGAAACGCAGTGTGCGAGGGAAAGAAGTAAAAATTGATGTAATGACGCAACTGTTTGACATTTTAGTCACCCCAATTCTCAGTTACGGCGCTGAGGTGTGGTTTCCAATCAATCAAACTGCGACAAACTTCTCCACGCCCTCTATGCTGTTCAACCAATTTGATGCCTTTCTCTCCGCAAAATGCCCATCAGAAAATGTACATGTCAACTTCTGTAGGAGCTTAATGGGCGTACACAAAAGATCAATTAAGTTACCAGTCCTGGCAGAACTGGGCAGATACCCCATTTCTCTGACCGCAGTGTGTCAGGTCATCTCATTTTGGGTACACATCATAGAATCAAAAGAAGATAGCTATTTGAGGCAAGCATATGATGATATGTTATCGATGGATTCATTGGAAAAAGTTCCTTGGCTTAATTTTATCAAAAAGATACTGGTTTCAATTGGATTCTCCCACGTATGGGAGAACCAAGGCACACTCAGCATTAAGCGACTAAAATATTCAGTCTTGAATAAACTACAGGATAAATATCTTCAATATTGGAACAGCAGAAAGAACGAGACCATTTCAAGGCTCTCCTTTTATTGCAAAATTGCAAATACTTATACATTACAACCTTACCTGATCAGCTGCAAAAATACTAAACACAGAGGAGCACTATGTCGATTGCGAATAAGTGCACATGAACTTGAAATTGAGCGCGGACGTCACTACAACGTAACTAGGAAAGACCGGCTATGTAAATCATGTGGAGTTATAGAGGATGAACTGCATTTTCTGGACAAGTGTAGTGTGTACTCTGACTTGAGGTCTCGCCTACTTGTGACAGTCAATTCCCAGTCTTCGAATCATTGGCCAGATGGCACTGGCAACACAATAATCCAAAGGCCGAGTTCTCTGTTGCCACAAAATTATTTCCAACCAGAACTGGCAAAATACATATATGAATGCTTTAAAGTTCGCAGTCCATAGCTATGTCTTATGGAATATCCTGCATGTGCTCACAACTTATTGCTTTTACTTTTTGTTTGCTTGTTGTGTTTAGTTTATAGTGTCCATAATTCCTATGATGGTTTTACGACAATTAAATGAGTTCTGAGTTCTGAGAGTTCTGAGTTCTTCTGAGTTCACAGAGAAGACCTCAGTCCCTTCACCCCTAAGCCCTGGGAAGCGTGCGGAGGTCTGTTGACACAGGCAGAACAGAGGACAATGACGGACCCAAGCTAGCTGAATGTAGCTGACGGCCAGATCGAAACTGTATGCAAAGTCTGCCCAAGCTCTTCTGGTGTATCAACCTCCCACCCCCCTCCCTCAACGCCACCGCCCCCCCTACCCCCAAGTTAAATCAGTTACGTGGCGTGGCGTGCTGTTGGAGCTCCGCAGCTCAACGCCGTGAAATCGACGTACACACCCACCTCTTCGCGCTGAAAAAAACAGTGTCAGAAGAAAAAAAAAAAAAAAAAAAAATTTTTTTTAAAGAAGAAGAAATAATAATAATAATAATGATAATATATGAAAAATGAAAAATCAATATTAAACAAATAAACCAATTAACTGATGAATTAAATGAAATATATAGCTGGCTTTGTATCATCTAGTCTGCGACCTAAATTGAACTGAACAAACAAACCCTGGTTACATCATCATGTTTTGACGAGAGAGAGAGAGAGAGAGAGAGAGAGGAGGAGGAGGAGGAGGAGGAACCACTGACTAATACCCCGCTGACTTTGTCTCAATTACCGTTTTCTTATTTTTCAGGAAGAAGCCGAGAGAAGACGGTGCTGACTTCAAAAAACACACCCACCTCTCTCTATTGCTCCAAGCATTCCCTCACAAACAGCAATTCATTCCTAAACTCTCAACATTTGTATTTTTGAATCCGCTCTATGATAAAAAAAAAAACCCATAAAAAACATGACAAGTTCTCCTACAGCTATGTACTTACAGATTCAGATCTGTTTTCGGTTCTAAAATAATTTTACATGATTTCACGTTCAAACAATATACTGATACAGATACAGAATACTTTATTATCTCAAGAAGAGAAAATTCACGCGTGGTCAGTGTACGCCACATAAGCAATGTACGGTATGAACACACAAAAGGAATTCTTCTTCTTCTGCATTCGTGGGCTGCAACTCCCACGTTCACTGGTATGCACACGAGTGGGCTTTTATGTGTATGACCGTTTTTTTATCCCGCCATGTAGGCAGCCATACTCCGTTTTCGGGAGTGTGCATACTGGGTATGTTCTTGTTTCCATAACCCACCGAACGCTGACATGGATTACGGGATCTTTAACGTGCGTATTTGATCTTCTGCTTGCATATACACACGAAGAGGGTTCAGGCACTAGCAGGTCTGCACATATGTTGACCTGGGAGATCGGAAAAATCTCCACCCTTCACCCACCAGGCGCCGTCACCGTGATTCGAACCCGGGACCCTCAGACTGACAGTCCAACGCTTTAACCACTTGGCTATTGCGCCCGTCACACAAAAGGTATAAAATGCTCAAATGCCAAGTTGAAGTGGGACCTTACAATCACAAACACCCACTGATCACAGTCATTCAATACCAGTGTAAATGTATACATGTATAAAAAAAAAGAAAAAGAAAGAAGAAAATATGCTTTACTGCTAAGTTGATATAAGCATCACATAAAATAATCACAGTCACACACATGCATAAATAATCATCATACAAAACTAAAAACATAGACATGTATACACGGTTAAAACCCAGCTATTTAGCAGTATTTAAAATCAAATCTAATGCAAAATATAAAGTATTTGTATTTCTTTTCTTTTCTTTTCATCACAACAGATTTTTCTGTGTGAAATTCGGGATGCTCTCCCCACGGAGAGCGCGTCGCTATACTACAGCGCCACCCATTTTTTTGCATTTTTTTTCCTGCGTGCAGTTTTATTTGTTTTTCCTATCGAAGTGGATTTTTCTACAGAATTTTGCCAGGAACAATCCTTTTGTTGCCGTGGGTTCTTTTACGTGCACTAAGTGCATGCTGCACACGGAACCTCGGTTTATCGTCTCATCCGAATGACTAGCGTCCAGACCACCACTCAAGGTCTAGTGGAGGGGGAGAAAATATCGGGGGCTGGGCCACGATTCGAACCAGCGCGCTCAGATTCTCTCGCTTCCTATGCAGACGCTTACCTCTAGGCCATCACTCCACTCATACGTACACATGCGCGCGCGCGCGCGCACACACACACACACACACACACACACATACACATGCGCAGACTTATCATAACAATTATAACAATAACTTATACTCGTTCGCTCGTCAGAATGCTAATGACCTATTTCTCCGCTTCGAGAACGGCCCTAAAAGACATAAAGGACTTAAAAAAAACAAACCCAAAAAACAACAACAAAAAAACCCCAACAACAACAACAACAACAACAACAACAACAAAAAAAAAAAGACACGCAGAAGACATATCATTTCTCAGTTATTGATAATTACATCAACTTGTACATCATTAAGCCTCTTTTGATCTTGATCTAGACAGACAATGTCGTTGACCTTTTTCGTGGGAGCTTTCTTCCGCTGAACAGGGATTTCTAGAATATTAGACCGTTTCTTATTAGCTCCCTTCCCCCCCAGACCTCCCCCCCCCCCCCCCACACACACACCCTCTCTCTCCGTCTCTCTCTCTCTCTGTGTCTCGATTCTTATTAACCCACTCTCTCTGACTCTCTTTAACTGTCTCTCTCTCTCTCTCCGTCTCTGTCTCTCTCTCTCTCTGTGTCTCGATTCTTAACCCACTCTCTCTGACTCTCTTTATCTCTCTCTCTCTCTCTCTCTCTCCGTCTGTCTCTCTGTCTGTCTCGATTCTTATCAACCCACTCTCTCTGACTCTCTTTATCTGTCTCTCTCTCTCTGTCTTCGTACGCGTGAGTTTTGTTGACATCCACATGTTCACTATGTATTGGGCCGTGTTCAGTGAAAGTGGGGGGCCCAAAGGGAAAAAAACTAGGTCAGCCTCTCTCTCTGTCCAGGCCAACTTGATCTCTGGAACCCAACATCACACACATTACGAGTAGCGAGCGCCTTGGCCAGAGGCTATTCCAGGCCCACACACCTTCTGGGAGTGAGCCCTGATGAGACAGGACCCTGAAGGGACGACCCCCTAAACTCACTAACCAGCCACAGCCCCTAAAAGAGGACGTTCCGGAACTAGGGACACAAAAACGCTCCCCCCCCCACCCCCATGCCCCCCATCGTGGCTTATTGTATTGTATTGTATTGTATTGTACTGTATCGTATTGTATTGTATTGTATTACTCTTTTTTGTCACAACAGATTTCTCTGCGTGAAATTCGGGCTGATCTCCCCAAGGAGAGCGCGTCGCAAAACTGACACCACCACCTATTCTCTTTTTGGTATTTTTTTTCTCCCCGCGTGCAGTTTTATTTGTTTTCCTATCGAAGTGGATTTTTCTGCAGAATTTTTGCCAGGGACAACCCTTTTTTTTGTTGCCGTGGGCTCTTTTACGTGCGCTAAATGCACGCTGCACACGGGACTCGGTTTATCGTCTCATCCGAATGACTAGCGTCCAGACCACCTCTCAAGGTCTAGTGAAGGTGTGGGGGCGGGGAGGGGGGAAGAAGTACTAGCGACTGCCGGTGTGATTCGAACCAGTGCACTCAGATTCTCTCGCTTCCTAGGCGGACGCGTTACCCCTAGGCCAACACTCCGCTTATGATGATGACCACCACCACCACCACCACTACTACCCGCCCCCTCTCCCCCACCCCCAACTCTCCCCTCCTCCCCATTCCCCATCCTCTTCTTCTTCTGCGTTCGCGGGCTGCAACTCCCACGTTCACTCGCATGTACACGAGTGGGCTTTTACGTGCATGACCGTTTTTACCCCGCCCTGTAGGCAGCCATACTCCGCTTTCGGGGGTGTGCATGCTGGGTATGTTCTTGTTTCCATAACCCACCGAACGCTGACATGGATTACAGGATCTTTAACGTGCGTATTTGATCTTCTGCATGCATTTACACACGAAGGGGGTTCAGGCACTAGCAGGTCTGCACATATGTTGACCTGGGAGATCGTAAAAATCCCCACCCTCTACCCACCAGGCGCTGTCACCGTGATTCGAACCCGGGACCCTCAGACTGAAAGTCCAACGCTTTAACCACTCGGCTGTTGCGCCCGTCCACTTCCCACCTTTTCTGAAAACCGTCCCCTCAACCCCCACCCCCCACCCCCTTTCCCTCCCCACCTACCGTCCCGCCCCTCAGTCTTCTTAAGGGTCAAGATCGAAGGACGTTCTGTATTCAAAAGTGGTCCGAAGGGATTTGAAGTGAAAGTTGCGCAAATCTGATGATTTGGCGGAAAAGGAAGAAGGATTTTTTTTTTTTTTTTTTTTTTTTTTTTGGGGGGGGGGGGGCATAAAACAAACAAACAAACACACACACACACACACAAACCCACGAATGGACAAGGCGGTGAGGAGGGTGGGGGTGGGGATGGGGGTCGGGGGCTGGGTGGGGGGAGGGGGGGCGTGAGTGGTGGTGGTGGTGGTGAGAAGGCGAGGCAGAGGAATGTCGTAAGATGGCGCTGGAATGAAATTAAGGGCAAGGGGGGGGGGGGGGGGGGGGCGAGAAGAAGAAGTATATATATATATATATATATATATATAACATGAAAAAAAAAGAAAAAAAAAATATGCCCCGTCAGATCTGCCCGGTCGATTGCGAGCTTTGTCATAACACATTTGTAGTCTCCGGCCTATCCACTCTCTTGTCCGTCAGGGTGTACGCGTGCGCGCGGCTACTGGCACACAGACACACTCAGCCACACACAGCCACATGCACGCACACACACACACACACACACACATACACAGAGCCACATGCACACACACACACTTAATTTTTTTTAATGAAAGAAAACGCACGCGTGCACTAATCGAACTGTGCAAATCTAAACATACAATAAACCTGACCAAAACCGTTTGACAAATTAAATCATATTAGTTCTCTCTCTCTCTCTGTTTCTTTTTCTGTCTGTCTGTCTGTCTGTCTGTCTCTCTCGGCTACTGGCACACAGACACACACGCACGTAAGCACAAAACTGCCGAGTACGTTCGCACGCGCGTTCACACTGACACACAGACACGCACGCACGCACACACACACACACACACACAGCACATGCACACACACACACACACACACACACACACACACACACACACACACACACACACTTCATTTTTTTAATGAAAGAAAACGCACGCGTGCACTAATCGAACTGTGCAAATCTAAACATACAATAAAACTGACCAAAACCGTTTGACAAATTAAATCATATTAGTTCTCTCTCTCTGTTTCTCTTTCTGTCTGTCTCTCTCTCTCCCCCCCCCCCTCTCTCTCTCCATCTTTTAGTATACCTACTATTAATCAATTTTCTCCCTTAAAGCTCTCCCTCCCCCCCCCCCACCCCCTTTATCTGGTACATTAATAACCCCCCCCCCCACCCCCAACCCCACTCTTACCCACACTCTCCGGCCGTCTCTACGTTTCCCCTGCCATCTCCAACAGTATTAACTATCACCCCCACGTCCCCCCTCACCCCCCCAACACCCCTACCTTTCATCTCTAACTCCCTCTCTCTTTTAGCACCGGCGAAAATCTCCACTCTTCTCACTGAGATCCTCCCTCCCACCTCAGTTCGACACGAAATTCTCTGTCTCGGACTCCCCCCTCTCTCTCTCTCCAACTTACACAACTCTGCCCACGTCCCCTGCACACCACGGCACAACACTGACTCCCCCGGCCTCCCCCAACCTCCCTGTCTATCTCTCTCTCTAAATCCCCCAGAACCACATCATTCCAGACCATAAGCCCACAATTAACTATGTTCTGCCTGATTGTTCTGAACAGTGGGTGTGTGGGGCGGACGTGTGTGTGAGTGGGGGTATGGGGGTGGGTGGATGGGGGCGTGGGGGGGGGGGGGAGGCGAGGGGGAGAGAAGTGCTTTCCGCACGAGTGAAAACAGGTGGTGAGGAGCAGGAGGAGGAGTCAAGAGTTCAAATCTCACACGCTCCAATGTGTGTAGTGGCTAAGGAGTCGTCGACCTTCATCGCCATCTTTTTTTTCTTTTTTTCTTTTTTTTTTTAAATACTGAACGCGTAGCCTTCTTCTTTATCTGTCTTTCTGTCTCTGTCGCTCGTTCTCTCAGGGCTAATCACACACACACACACACACACACACACACACACACACACACACACGCACACACACACACGCACACACACACACACACACCTACACACACACGCGCGCAAACACACACACACACACACACACACACACACACATGTACACCAACCACACAACACACACTTTCATACCCGCTTGTCTCAGGACTTTTATAAAAGTCTCTCAACTTCTCAGTTTAATTTTCGTCGGAAACAGGTTGAAACTGACAAAAAAATTTTAATAATAAGCACTTTTAACCAAGGGCACGCGGCGGTGGAGAGAGAGAGAGAGAGAGAGAGAGAGAGAGAGAGAGAGAGAGAGAGAGAGGCTGGAAAACCGGACACTGAGACTGACTGCCATTTTTCTCTAGTAACGCCATTAACAACAGCCAGAGGGGGGAGTAGAGAGAGAGAGATGTACACACACACTGACACATACACACACACACACACACACATATATATATATATATATATAGAGAGAGAGAGAGAGAGAGAGAGAGAGAGAGACAGACAGACAGACAGACAGAGAGAGAGACAGAGAGAGAGAGACTGAGAGAGAGAAAGGTGTTTGAAAATGTATATATCAGAGAGCGGGGAGGAGAGAGAGAGAGAGAGATGTACACACACACACACACACACACACACACACACACGCACACATACACTGGCATATACCAGTGAGGGGAAGGGGATATATAAATATATATATCTGAGAGAGAGAGAGAGAGGGGGGGGGATGCGTGAAGAAAGGGAAAGAGTGAGGGGGAGGGGGGACGTTAGTCTAGAGTGAGAGAGAAAGAAAGATAGTGAGAAAGGGAAGGGGTGAAAGAGAGAGAGAGAGAGAGAGAGAGAGAGAGAGAGGCACACAGAGAGACAGAGAAGGAGGGAAAGACAGAGAAGAAGAGAGACAGATAGAGAAAGAGAGAGGGAGAGAGAGGCACACAGAGAGACAGAGAGGGAGGGAAAGACAGAGAAGAAGAGAGACAGATAGAGAGAGAGAGAGAGACAAAGAGACAAAGAGAGAGACAAAGAGAGAGAGACAAGACAGAGACAAAGACAGAACATGCATGGAGGATCGGAACGAAATGGGTGGAAGGGGCGTTCACGGTCGCCAGGCTACTCACTACTCACTACTCCATGGCCAATTCCAGTCATTTTCGCCAGGCTGCACGTGCGGCCTTGTTTCTTCTACCGGCTTTGGCAACTTTCCCCGAGGAAACCGCCAGCCCCCAGTAAGTTGGTGGTGGTGGTGGTGGTGGATCCCGTTTCAACAGCTTACCGGAATTTGCCGGAACTTCCTGTTCAGCCGCCAATTCCGGATCGCTTCCACTCCCCCTCCTCCTACCCCTCCACCTCATCATCATCCTCTTTCTTCTTATCATTGTTGTCGTCCTGTTCATTCTTCTTCTTCTTCTTCTCCATCATCGTCTTCTTATCGACCCCCTGTTCATTTCTCCTTCTCCATCATCGTCTTCTTATCGACCTCCTGTTCATTTCTCCTTCTCCATCATGGTCTTCTTATCGACCCCCTGTTCATTTCTCCTTCTCCATCATCGTCTTCTTATCGACCTCCTGTTCATTTCTCCTCCATCATCGTCTTCTCATCGACCCCTTGTTCATTTCTCCTTCTCCATCATGGTCTTCTTACCGACTCCCTGTTCATTTCTCCTCCACCATCGTCTTCTTATCGACCCCCTGTTCATTCTCCTTCTCCATCATCGTCTTCTTATCGACCCCCTGTTCATTTCTCCTTCTCCATCATCATCTTCTTATCGGCCCCCTGTTCATTTCTCCTTCTCCATCATCGTCTTCTTATCGACTCCCTGTCTGTTCTCCTTCTCAATCATCGTCTTCTTATCGACCTGTTCATTTCTCCTTCTCCATCAACGTCTTCTTATCGACTCCCTGTCAATCCTCCTCCATCATCGTCTTCATATCGATCTCCTGTTCATTAATTTTCTCCATCTCCATCATCATCTTCTTATCGACCTCCTGTTCATTTCTCCTCCATCAACGTCTTCTTATCGGCCCCCTGTTCATTTCTCCTTCTCCATCATCGTCTTCTTATCGACTCCCTGTCTATTCTCCTTCTCCATCATCGTCTTCTTATCGACTCCCTGTCAATTCTCCTCAATCATCGTCTTCATATCGATCTCCTGTTCATTAATTTTCTCCTTCTTCATCATCGTCTTCTTATCGACTCCCTGTCCATTCTCCTTCTCAATCATCTGGCTGCTATAATCATATGTATGTCCATAACGCATCGAATTCTGTTGCGGGTTCCAGCAGTACTCAGGCCTTCATAGATCGTTTTCTGAGACACAGGGACAGGCAACGTATTCAGTCGAAGACTGCCAAGACTGTACTACCGCAGTCATATAATTATGTTTTCGTGTGGTCATTGTGAATCAAGTCTAGCGCGCGCGTGCACACACACACACACACACACACACACACACACACACACACACACACAACTGGTTATGTGTGCACACAAGCCGAGTACAAAAGCGATATAGTGTTTATTCGTTCCGGCATCACGCCACAGATTATGATAATGCTTTGAATCCATTCTTGTGAATTTTGAGGCGCTCACTGTCACCCCCCCCCCCCCCCAGCCCCCTTTCCCAGACAACCCTCCCCCTCCCTCCCCACCACCACCACCACCTGCTCCTCACCCCCCACCCCCACCCCCACCCTTCTCCTCCCCGAGATAAGAAAAGAAGACTTGTGGTCTGATATCACGTTTCTCGCCAGCTTACGCTTCGTTCATTGATGCGCAGTGTGTCTCAATGTCGGATGTATTGATTTGAATTGCTGTGCATGGCGTTTAAAAACAACAACAACCCCCCCCCCAAAAAAAAAACCCCGGAATAGGAAAATGGATATTTGCTGGGTGAATGCACATGAAAGAGAGAGAAAAAAAGGCTGCCCATCTTTTTGCCCAGTGTGTTTGCGAGTGTCGGTGTGTGTATGTGTGTGTGCGTCAATGTGTGTGTGTGTGTGTGTGTGTGTGTGTGTGTGTGTGTGTGTGTGTGCGTCAATGTGTGTGTGTGTGTGTGTGTGTGTGTGTGTGTGTGTGTGTGCGTGCGTGCGTGCGTGCGGAGTTGAGTGTGGATGCCGTGTGCGAGCATGCATGTCGGTGCGTGTTCGTATGTGCGTACACACGGGCGCGCGCGCGCGTGAGAGAGAGAGAGAGAGAGAGAGAGAGAGAGAGAGAGAGAGAGAGAGAGAGAGTACATGGTAAAGAGGAAGACGAACTTGGAAAAATCTGTCGTGTGATGTGCCTATAAAAAAGGCTGATACTCGTGTGTGTGTGTGTGTGTGTGTGTGTGTTTGTGCATGCATGCGCGAACATGCTCATCTGTGTGTGTGTGTGCGTGTGTGTGTGTGTGTGTGTGTGTGTGTGTGTGTGTGTGTGTGTGTGTGTGTGTGCACGCGCGTCTACGTCCATCCACTCACGTTTCTTTCTGTTATTTTTACTCCACTCTTTTACTGTACGAAAACTCGGAGTCTTCCCCCCCCCCCCCACCCCATCGCCTCCCGGCATCGGCACCACATTGTGCTCAGTGCTGCTGCTGCTGCTGCCAGGCAATTCAACGCCAGACCGAATTTCCACTGAAGCAGCAGCAGCAGCAACAGCAACAGCAACAGCAGCAGTCTCTTGGACCTCTTCCAGACATAACAATCAGACTTTCTGCACCGGTACCAGTGCCCTCGCTGCTGCTGTCGGCACCAGCCAGTAGTACTACATGTGTGCATGCACGCGCTGCCGACTCAGTGAGGCAGCGGCTGCATCCTCAGTCTTCACCCACATGGAGTTAACACACGTTGGGTACTACGACGTGATTTTCCATAGACACACCACCATCACCTCTGGCTGAAGTTCGTGGAGATACTTATATCCATACTGACGTCTTCATTTCTGATTTTATCATAATTGTTCATACAAGGATGAGCAGGACTGTGAGAGTTGGTTTGGGGGTCGGGGAACGGGGGTCGGGGCTGTGTCGGGGGGGTGGGGTGGGGGTGGGGGGAGAGTAGAGGGGAGGAGGAGGACATGAGAAAGGTGGATGGAGATGGGGAAGGGAACGGGGGTGGTGGTGGGGATGCGGGAGGGGGGGGGAGAGGGAGAGGCATCAGTGGCAAGAAGAATGAGAGAAAGGGGAGCCAATGGAGGGAGGGAGGGAGGGAGGAAGAAACAGTCAGACACAGAGGGAGTCACAGAGAGAGTGACTGAGAGATACAGAGAGACAGAGAGACACAGAAAGGCAAAGAGAGAGAGAGAGGGGGGCACAGAGAGAGAGACTGAGAGATACAGAGACAGAGAGAGACAGAGAAAGGCAAAGAGAGAGAGAGGGGCACAGAGAGAGAGACTGAGAGATACACAGAGACAGAGACAGAGAAAGGCAAAGAGAGAGAGAGGGGCACAGAGAGAGAGACTGAGAGATACACAGAGACAGAGAGAGACAGAGACAGAGAAAGGCAAAGAGAGAGAGAGAGAGAGAGAGAGAGAAAGAGAGAGAGAGAGAGAGAGCAAGAGAGAGCTCTTCAAGACATCCTCCATATCTTTACTCATCAAATAAAAAAAAAAAAATCAGTGAAAGAGCACGTGAACCTGCACTGAGGAGCTGAAAAAAAGCATTCTGTTCAATTTAGCATTTTGTTGGTTACACTTTTTGTTTGAAAAAAAAGAGAGAAAAAAGCAAAGTATGGTAAGGAAAGTGAGCAAGTAAGACAGAGAGAGAGAGAGAGAGATAACAACGATGCTTTATTCAAGAAAGGTCATGGCCCCATTTGAAGGGGTATACATATAAATAGGAAACATTTTTGAAAACTTGAGAGAGAGAAAGGGACACACACACACACACACACACACACACACAGAGAGAGAGAGAGAGAGAGAGAGAGAGAGAGAGAGAGAGAGAGAGAGAGAGAGAGAGAACGATGTCTTCTTCCAGAAAGGCTATGGCTCGCCACCCTTCGCCAATTCCTATCATGTCGCCAGTTCTTTGAGGTTGACGGCGCTGGCAGCTTTCCAGAACAGCCAATCAGTGGATCCCGTTTCACCAAGTGCTGCTCGGAAGGGAAGCTGCGAATTACCTCCCCTCCCCTTTCCTTCTCCGTTTGCGTACAGCTCCACGTTTTTCTTCTTCTTCTGTATCTTTCTCATCCTCTCTCTTCTTTCTTTCTTTCTCTTATTTCTTCATTTCGACCTCCTATTCATCCTCCATCTCCGTTGTCACTTTCTTGTTGTCGCCCCCACCCCCATCTCTCTCTGTATCTCTTCCCACATTAATCTTCTTGTTGCCCACTGAACCAGTATCAATTTTGTAGATAATTCTCTGCATGGCATGTTTTGTGTTTCCATAACCTATCGAACTTTTGGCAAATATTACATAAATATTTAACGTCCTTATTTCATCTCCTGCATCCACATACATACACACATACATACATATATTAGATAAACAGAGATACATAGATAGATAAGACAGACAGATAGATACAAAGATAGGTATGCACACACACAGACATCCAGGCACACAGACATACACGCACAGATGGCAGCCAGATCTTTCGTTCGTTCTTTTCTTTAACGTCTATCGACAACTGCAATTTTAAACGAACATCCCACTCCTTTCCCACCACCACACCCATGCCTTAAAAACCATCACTACTTTCCCACTCCCTCTCTCTCCTCCCCACCACCACACCCCATGCCTTAAAAACCATCACTACTTTCCCACTCCCTCTCTCTCCTCCCCACCACCACACCCCATGCCTTAAAAACCATCACTACTTTCCCACTCCCTCTCTCTCCTCCCCACCACCACACCCCATGCCTTAAAAACCATCACTACTTTCCCTCTCTCTCTCTCCTCCCCACCACCACACCCCATGCCTTAAAAAACCATCACTACTTTCCCTCTCTCTCTCTCCTCCCCACCACCACACCCCATGCCTTAAAAACCATCACTACTTTCCCTCTCTCTCTCTCTCTTTCCTCCCCACCACCACACCCCATGCCTTAAAAACCATCACTACTTTCCCTCTCTCTCTCTCTCTTTCCTCCCCACCACCACACCCCATGCCTTAAAAACCATCACTACTTTCCCTCTCTCTCTCTCTCTTTCCTCCCCACCACCACACCCCATGCCTTAAAAACCATCACTACTTTCCCACTCCCTCTCTCTCCTCCCCACCACCACACCCCATGCCTTAAAAACCATCACTCCT